>NC_134863.1:43164800-43194800 GCF_049852395.1 Peromyscus maniculatus bairdii | reverse complement strand
TCTGTCTATGGAAATGTTCATGCACATGTGTGTGCAGATGCATTTAGAGGTCAAAAGAGCTCTAGGATTCCCTAGAGCTTGGGTGACTAGCAGCTGTGAGTCACCTGACAGTGCTGGGACTTGAACCCCAGTCCTCTATAAGAGCAAGGGCTCCCTCCCCACAACTGAGTCAGTTCTCCAGCCCCAGATTATCAACGTTTTCTTCCCAAAAAATTGTTCTGAAGAACCTAATGTTGTAATTCTGTATTCAGTTTCAAGCATTTTGTGGTATTATTGCAAATTCCTTACCATTAATTAGGAAATATTTTAATAAATTTTAATTAACTCATGTTCACGGTATAACTTCATAACAAGCAAAGATACATATGAAATTTTAACTTTATAGTTATATTTTCAGTGGAGTAAACATTAAAATTATCTCAATACTCTCTGAGGGTGCATTTTGGAAGTATAAAGTTCTGTGTAAACATTAGCCAAAATTGTTGCATGGTAGATCATAATTAATTCTATAAATATGATTTAACATCCTTTTAAACAGTAATATTATTAAAAATAATTATATGAACATGAACTCACAGGGACTACAACAGCATTCACAAGACCTGCAAAAGTTCAAACCAGACAGAATCCCAGCATAGAGAAGAAGTGAACACAAACTCCTATTTGTAACCAAGAAGCTATTAGCATTGGATATATGCAAGTGTTCAAAAGTAAATTTTGTCGTGAAAACACAAATTCAACCACACTTAATATAGTACAATCTTGTTATGAAATATTATAATGTGATTAAAATATGAGCTGGTTCTATTCACATGTGTATGTGTCTGCATATGTGGTGATCCTGTGTATATGCATGCATTTCTATACACATGTGTGGTAGCTGATTTTCATTATTTGCACATTCTGTATTTGTAAATTTTCTTAGTTCATAAAATTTATCTGCAACCTTCAAATGAATCCTTAAAGCACTATCACGTTTGTTTACAGAAATGCATTTCTACAAAGATATAGGAAATTTAAATTGACAAAGTCAACATCATTAGCTAAGATTGAATAAGGTTGTGATGATTCAGCCTTTTGGTCTCAACTCTCATATGGTGAACTACTATCCACTTAAGATCTGTTTATAGGCAAACTTTATGCATTCTTTGTTTTATTCTTTTAGTGATTCTCTATTGAAAATGGATGCCAAACATCATGTGCAGTCTGGTGTTCTAGGCACAAGGCTGCCATGTACCTGCCTAATGGAGAAAAATGCATGTGCCTGAGAAGCTTCCTTCATTAAGAGTTACAGTACCATTGAATATGTATGCAGTGTCTTCAAATACATACATGTTTTAAACAGCATTGCATATTGTGTGATAGAAACTTTGTGACTAGAGGCTTACAGGAACCTAATCCTGCAGTTTGTTATGGACAATGACACAGTCCTCACTAATTCAGAGTTTGAATTACTTTATAGAGAATATCATTGTGACTCAGCATGTGTAGACACAGTTCACAATACAGTGCATCACTTATGTAGACAACAGTTTGACTGAAATTCATTGGTTAGAAAAGCAAATTATAATTAATACCTTCACTCCCAGTAGAAATGACATGCTACTAGAGTTATATGTAGCACTAATTGTTAGATGGTCTTATTAATAAAAACAAACCTGGAGCCAGTTATTGGGGTGAACGCTGGAAGATCAGAGAAGCAGAACAATCCACAGCCACCTCACCTTACCAATTCCTCAGCCGATTCTGTTTCCTCAGAATTGAAGTCTCTGAGTCCTCATCCAAATAGATCTCAGCTGAACTGCTGCTCAAAAGCCTAAAAGCTTAACCAGGCTAGTTCCTGGTCCTCACACCTTATATACCTTTCTGCTTCCTGCCATCACTTCCTGAGATTAAAGGCTCTTGTTACCATGCCTGGCTGTTTCCAGTGTGGCTTTAAACTCACAGAGATCCAAATGGATCTCTGCCTCTGGAATGCTAGGATTAAAGGTCTGTGTGCCACCATTATCTGGCCTCTATATCTAGTGGCTGTTCTGTTCTCGGACCCCAGATAAGTTAATTAGGGGCACAATATTTTGAGGAACACACTATCACCACAGCTATATGCTTGTGTAACTTTGAAGAAAAGCATGAATCAGTATGAAGATGTGAATATCACTTGTTTGTGAGAAGTTGGAAACCAGCAGGCAAGAGGATGAACATATAAGAAATGTATACCATAGCCAGGCGGCAGTGGCACACCTTTAATCCCAGCACTCAGGAGGCAGAGCCAGGTGGATCTCTGTGAGTTCGAAGACAGCCTGGTCTACAGAGCAAGATCCAGGACAGGCACCAAAACTACACAGAGAAATTCTATCATGAAAAAAAAAAAAAAAGAAAGAAATGCATACCATTGTGTGACAACCATGTGGTCAATCACACAAATAACTATCATATATATATATATATATATATATATATATATATATATATATATATATATTTCTCATATATATATGAGAATCACATAAGATGTAAAGAGGTTCTTTATTCACTCACTTCTCTCCTCAAAATTTAGCTATATTTTCATGGTAACAATGTGTAGGGAGACTGATGGTAATAGTGGACCATCAAATTTAAGTTCTAATGCACATGGGACTGGAAGGTAATCTGCATGTTACCAAAGGAGAAAGGCAAATACCACTGCAATTACTATAAACCCTTTGATTTACAATGGTGACCTGCCTGCAAGATATGCTGATGCAATAGTGGCATAAAGCTTGTGGGAATAATCACACAAGACCTGACTGGAGATAAGGCCCACTTCATTAGATGAAACCCATACCCAGCACTACTTGGGTAACCAAGAACCTGAGACTAGATAGGCCATGGGCCTAGGGGTACACCAAGTACTACTGTTCTGCTATAGGAACATAGCCATAATAAGATTTGTAATTACATTCTGCTGTATTCATAGGTCAGTGCCTGGCTCAGCCATCATCAGAGAGGCTTCATCCTACAGGAGACAGGAATAAATACAGAGACCCACAGACAGACAATGTACAGAGAGTGGAAGACCTTAGAACACTCAATCCTAAATGGGATGTTGCCATCAAATCCCTCCTCTCAGGTCTCAGGGAACTCTGTGGAAGAGGAGGCAGAGAATGTAAAAGCCAAAGAGATGAAGGACACCATGGAAACAAGGCCCTCTGAATCAACCAGATCAATGAACATAAGAACTCACAGAGAGAGTGTCACAGCATGAACAGGGCCTGGTATCTCAGAGAGGAGAAGAGAAGTGGACTGGTGCCCCCATCCCTAACCCAGAAGCTGTCATCAATTGATAACCACTTGCAAATGGAAACACAGCTTTCTCCAAGGAATTTTCATTGAAAACATAAGCCACTCTTAAGAGGAGGCTCAGCAATAGATGGCCAACACAAAACAAACTAAACAGCATATTTGGAAGTTCTTTGCCTCATATTGTCAGTTCAGGATCTTTTTTAAAATTTTTGTCTTTTTTTAATCTTTATTTTACATATATTTTCTGTCTTTTTATGCTGCAGGTCTTCGGGATATATATTTTGATTTCCAGTTTAGTGCTTTAATGGGATCCCTGAAGATGAGAGCAAGTGGGTGTCTGCACCTGTATGTGTTTCTTTTGCCTTTTCTTGGGCTCTTTTTCTTCTGTTTGGTTGTTTCATCCTATTCTGATCTGTTAGTTTTTTTGTTCTATCTTATATTAGATTATGATATATTATATTACACTGTATTAATCGTATTATGTTATATTACCTTAGAAGCCTGTTTGTTTTCTAATGAAGACAGAGAAGTGGTGGTCTGGATTGGAGAGGAGGTGGGGAAGACCTGGCAGGAATAGAGAGATGGGAAATTATAATCAGGATACATTATATGAGAAAAAAATCTATTTTCAATAAAAGGAAAAAGTAAACTCCATGGTTTGTCTGTGTGCTTTCTGTTTTGTTCTGGAATTTTTTGTGTTATTTTGATTTGTTCATTTGTTTTAGCCCTTGCTTTTTTTAAATTTATGTTTCAAGGTTTTTGAAGAGAGAGAACTTGAAGTTGGTTGGAGAAGGAAATGGGAGCATATGGGAGGAGTTAGGCAAAGGGAAAGAATGTGATCAAAATATGTTGCATGTAAAAAAAGTTACAATATAAAAGATTAAGTATTAATATTTTGTGTAAAATTTAAGAATATTTAAAAGTGAAGATGGACATAGAACAAAAAACCCTATTTAATCAAATGAGAAAAAATTAGCAGGAGAAAGCCTGAAAATGGCAAAATGGAAAACTATAAAATTCAATGCAATGGTTCAAATTAAATTCATGGTAACAAAACATTATACATGTTTTCCTATTAAAAAAACTTCCAGGCCAATATGTTTTCCTTTACCTATTAAAAATTCTACAGTGCATTGTTCACAGGGAAAAACCATAGTTTACAAAAGTATGAGAAAGATGAGTTACAAAATATTTCATAGTTCCATGCCAGTGGGCAAAAATGTAGCCCACATTTGCTAATGGGATGAAGTGGAGTAAGACAGAGAACCATATGTGTATTAGAAAGTAAAAGCCCGCTATAAGAATCAATAGTCATGATCTATTATACAACAGATAAGATGGCTCATGTAATAATAATAATATGCAAAACTAGTCAAATAAATCAAAGAACTGGTTCACATAGGCAAGAATACAATACAGATAAAAGCCAGAGTTCAATTAGACAATGAAGATAAGAAAAAAGTAGTAATGAAGACAGTTTGTATTATAATCAGCAAATGTGTTCAAGCACATATAAAAATTTTAAGCTATGGAATAACAAAGATGCTAATAAAATTCAGACAACAGAAAATAATGGACTATGTTATTTGTCATAATTCTGTAGCATAAGTTTTAAAGTAATATTTACTGGAAAAAATCACATTTGCTCTTGGAAGTGTATTAATATTTATAGGTAACCTGAGGGGAATAAAAAGTAATTCAAATTAAAATTAAATATATACAGATAAAGATAAATGAGAATATTTCTTGCAAAATCCTATAGGACATTGTCATAGATTTATTTGGAACAAATTATGTAGATATATGGTGACAAAATACACATAAATAAATTTATGTAAACTAAACACATAGCCATATTCTAAGAGGAAAATAAAAAGTTTGAATATAATTTAGCTATGTTTTAAAAACTCATTAATGTAAGAAATGAGGAACTTTTAAAATATATTCATATCTTTTTTTTTCCATTCTGAAAGCTTCACCATAGAGTTCTTACCTAAATCATGCCCAACCTATCTGTCAATCTTATTCTTTACTGTCCTGAGCCTTATGTAACATTACTATCTACAGCTCAGAAATAGTTCTTGTGTCTGGGAGCAATGATCCATGACAGACAAACCAATCAGGCAAAACCCTCATTGGTCCTCCAGCCACACCTCTGTTTCTACATAGACCAGTGATAAAAGAAGTCAGATTGACAGAAAGGATGAGTGTGTTGAGAACTGCCTTAACTCAAGATTACTGGACTATCTATCCCACTATTTGTTCTGCAAATAGTTCAATAGTAACATCAAAACTCCAAATTCTAATTAAATACCAACTTTAGTGCTTAGGAGACATATCAAGTTGACTGGACAGAAGGCACCTTTCATCTATGGGCAAGAAAGAATTGATCTCAAAGAAACATAAAATATTCTAAAATTATACAACAAAAGAGGATATATTACAGAATTTCTAGGTTGCTTCTCTAATTATTAATTAATCAATCACATGCATAATTAGAGAAACAAATACTTCATCTCTTCCATACATTTGCAAAGCCATCTAATGAATTAGAGATGATGATTAAAGGTATTAAGTAAGATGTAACAAGAGAACTCCATGTACTATAAACATCATTTTTCTGAAATTTCTTTGTTCTTAAAAAAAAAGATGAGTCTGAAGTTTTCCATTGTCATATAACATTGCGAGTGATAGCCCATGTAATTAAAAAACATAAAACAAAACAACATGCAAATGACTTCTTATAAATAAACATGAAATTTATAGTAAAATTTACAGGAAAAAACACAATAAGATCAGAACCAAAACACATGAAACAAATGACAAAGCTGAGCTATTCAATGTTTCCTTAGCATAAAAATGTAATATATGACTATAAAACATTCAAATAAGAAAGAACACTACTCAAATTTTCAGAAGATTTTCCATGTTTATATCAGTCCAATTGAAAAACATACAAAGGTATAATAAGAGAATCTTTCATAGACATAAAGATATGTAATATTCCTGGACTGGAGTCAAGGATAAACTTTGGTTTGAATCCTGAGGCTGGAAATGGATTATACTTAACTATAGAATTGAGAATAAAAATAAGTAAGATTTGAACGTGGCTCAGATTGTATATGAGTTATGTCTACAAAAATAACATGACTAATAAATATGTGAAGGGCTACCTGTAACACCTAAATTGGGAGGTAAATGAAGGCAGATCAAAAATTTAACTACATATAGAGTTCTGGTCCTCTGAGATCTTCATTCAAAAAAATGGAGAAAACAGAAGAAAAAAAAGAGGAGAAAAAGAAGGAAAATGAAGAGGAAGAAGCCATCATCTTCCTGGGAAAATACTTTTGGATCAAGGATCACATTATCAATCACAAAACATTCTTGATTTTTGATTTCTGCTTGGATCCCTTTCTTATCAGTGTTGTGAAGTCTGCTTACCCCCACAGCCTCCCTGGCAATCAACTCCAAACATCTGGTTCATATTATTTGAGCTATGGCCTCCCTGTAGGCAGAAGCCACAGATGCTAACTAACTCCATAATGAAATGTGTTCCTCTCTGACCATTGACACCAAGTTCTCATCAGGATGAGCTCTGAGTGGGGTATCTAGCCTGATCAGAGTGAATTCAAAGCTAGCTAGCACAACCTAGTTAGAGGATGCCTCGGAATAAATAGACAAAGATACTAGGATGATTTTCAGTGCTAGAGCACTAGGCTCAGCATGCATAGAGCACTGGGTTCAACCTCAAGTACCACACCACAAAATAAATAGAATAAAGTAAGATAATCTTATTTTCACTTGTGCAGTAACTATCAGTTCCACACATTATGCAAAACATTTTACAAGAGTTAGTTTATTTATTGCTTGAAATTCTCGGTGGGTCATGTGTTGTTATTATTATTATTGTTGTCCTTGATTCTTTATTATTGATGAGGAAACTGGAGCTTGGAGGAAATAGATGAATGTATTATCACAACTAACTGATGGCAGAACTGGGTTCTCATCTACCTGGAGGTGATTCTAAAAAATGAGATCAATAGATAGACTGTTATATCTTTGAGCACCATCCTATACCCTTCTCTAAGCTTTGTTTTCAGATTAAAAGCACCAGCAATACTTGGAAACTTAATGAATGCAGATTCTCGGACCTCACTGCCAGCTCACTGAAACAAATGACCTGGAAGTTAATTCTGTATTTGTGTTATAACAATCCTCAGGATGGTTTTGATCAATGTTCCAAAAGAAAACCAGTTACAATAGAATGAGATTAAATATTAGTAATTTATTTTCCTTAAGCAAATTGTAATCATAAATACACATTTGGACAAAGAACAATGCATCCATGGACTAATACTTAAAATTATAGCTACACCCAAAGAAATCTACCTCCTCATCTCAGCTCCTTGATCAGTTTTTACAGGCTAATTTCACAGTCTTAAACACATTGCCTCAAGTAGCTCCTTGAGATACTTTGAAATCTCCTTTTTTCTTAAGAGTCTCATTTTGGTGAATATACTAGCCACAGTATTAACTGTTGTTCTCAATGTATCCTTTGTCAGAACTATGAGTTATATCGATTTTACATCATGTGCAGGCTAAAAGTTGTTCTATTACACTTAAAACTGTAATTTATTTTTAAAGCTTTATTATTTATTGAATTATTAATATGTATTTGTCTTCATTTATCATGGTATCTCTTTCCTTGTTATCCCACTCTGTTCCCATTCCAGCTCTAACTTCCCACTCCCCTAAGCTCTCATCCCTTGTCCCTTGCCCTCCATTACCTTCCCCTCACCCCTGGATTGCTCATGTAGATCTCATCCATTTCTGTATCACTGGGCAATCCATGCATCTTTCCTAGGGTCCTCCTTACTAGCTAGCCTCCATGGAGATGTGGGTTGAAATCTGGTTATCTTTTACTTTATATCTAGTTTCTACTTATGAGTGAGTACATACCATGTTTGTCCTTCTGAGTCTGGGTTACCTCACTCAGGATGATTTTTTCTAGTTCCATCCACTTGCCTGCAAACCTCATAATGTTATTGTTTTTCTCTGCTGAGTAGTACTCCATTGTGTATATGTACCACATTTTCTTTATCCATTCTTCAGTTGAGGGGCATCTAGGTTGTTTCCAGGTTCTGGTTATTACAGATAATGCTGCTATGAACATAGTTGAGCATATGTCCTTGTGGTATGGTTGAGCATTCCTTGGGTATATGCCCAAGCGTGGCATAGCTGGGTCTTGAGGAAGATTGATTCCCAATTTTCTGAGAAACCACCATACTGATTTCCAGAGTGGCTGTACAAGTTTGCATTCCCACCAACAGTGTAGGAGTGTTAGTGTTCCCCTTGCTCCACATCCTCTCCAACATAAGCTGTCTTCAGTGTTTTTTATCTTAGCCATTCTGACAGGTGTAAGATGGTATCTCAGATTCATTTTGATTTGCATTTCCCTGATGACTAAGGATGTTGAGCAATTCCTTAAATGACACCATGGGAATAGGAAGAAGCAGAGTGCTGGGGGAGGGGGGTGTCCCAAGAATATACAGAGATGACTCCACCATAGACTACTGGCAATGGTCAAGAGGGTGCCTGAGCTGGCATACTCTGGTGATTGGATGGCTAAATACCATGACTGTCATCATGGAACCCTCATCCAGTGACTGATGGAGACAGATGTAGAGATCCACGGCCAGGTCCCAGTTGGATCTCCAGGAGTCCAATCGATGGGGGAGAGGAGGGATTCTGTGATCAAGGAATATCAAGACCATGACTAGAAAAAGTACAGAAACAACTAGCCAAATTTGTGAAAATGCATGAACTGCTGACTAATAGCTGAGGAGTCCCCATGGTATGGGCCCTCTGGATAGGTAAGACAGTTGTTTGGCTTGAACTGTATAGGGCCCCCCAGGCAATGGAATCAGAACCTGTCCCTAGTGAATGAGCTGGCTTTTTGGAACCTAGTGCCTATGGTGGGACACTTTGTGCAGCCTTGGTACAGGAAGGAGGGCTTAGACTTGCCTCAATTAGATGTAACAGACTCTGCTAACTTCCCATGGGAGACTTTCCCTTGGAGAAGGTGGGAATGGGGCATGGGTTAGGGGTTAAGGTTGGGGGGTGGGTGGAGGGAGGACAGGGGAATTTGTGGTTGGTATTTAAAATGAATAAAAAGATCTAATAAAAAATTTGTTTAAAAATAAAAAATATGTATTTGTCTGTGTGTAGGCACATGTACAGGTGGCATGGTGTGAGTGTGGAGGTCAGAGGAAACCATCTCTCCTTCCACCATATGATATTGGAGATAAATCACAGGTTCTCCAGCTTTGTAACAAATGCTCTTAACCACTGATCATTCACAGGTCCCTGTCATACTTCATAAATGCTGTCACATTCAGGAAATGCCACTAACAAAGGACTTTAGTATTTATAACAATATAGTAACCAAACATCAGCTGCTTCTTACACTGGTTCCCAGTATCTGTATTCTAGTGAGAGACCTGCATCAAAGAAGAGCAGTTGATACATGAAAACCCAGTAAATGGCCTCCTCTGAGAGGACATTGATGGACTCTAGGACCCTTTCTTATGCACAGTGAATATGCATGCCCTTTTACTCTGGAAAATATCCTATCTTTTTCCTAGACATATAAAAACATTTTTATAGGTCTCCTAGACCTATAAAAACACTTTGCTCTCAGTGGGAGAAAAACAAAACCTTCCAATTTTGTAATGCATGCATTTCTGAAAAGAAAGTTTAACAAATGACGACCAGTGATCCAGATTGCAAGACATACAGAAATCTAAGAACTATATTAAAAATTTCCTCTCCTCCAAATTTAAATTAAGAATTTCCCCTCCCCCAAAAAACATAAACAAGAGTTTGTGTCTGCATGTGAATATAAGTTGGAGAGGGCAATCAACAACCTGATCTACATTGGTATGTTCATAATGTAATTGCTTCCTAAATTTTGTAAAGATAACATATACTGTCAAGTTTAAAATTATTAATAATTTTAAATAAATGTAGCAATGTATTTATTAAGAATTTTTCTAGATTGTCTGAAATAATTATGCTTATTTCATGACTTATATGACATTAAATGTTCAATTACAGATCAAGAATACAAATGTTTTATAATTTTCCACTAAGATTGCAGAATTCTATTTTTTTACACTGATTAATATTGCTTAGAAATGAGCAGTAGTGATATACTTCTAGAGAGGAGCTAAAGTGTTAAGTTAGACTGATGCAGTAAGTCATCTAGAAAAACAGCTATTATTTATGATATTATTATGTTATACTAAAATAAATGAAGCCTGATTTCTACTAAGGATTTAATTATCTGATTTAAGTGTTCACAACTTCTTCAATATAGTGAGACAGGAAGAAAAAGGAAGCCTGAGTAAATAACGTGGTCATGTTTGCATATTTTCTTCTTTGTTAACAATCTGTCTTCATCCAAAACTGTAATCTATGAATAATACTGGGTCTGTGTTTTAGATTTTCATATCAAACAGTTGCTGTTGTTCTGCTCTATATTTCACTGTACTATGTTCATTAGCTAAAACACTTACAGGGTTACTTGCCAGGGAGATATTGGTTTACTAGCAATAAAGCTAATTGTAATAGTCTACTTATCTTCAAATACATTGATAAACAAAAAGAAGTAAGACAAGATGATAAAATAAAAAAGAATGAAAGACAGGGAAAAGGAAAGAAAGTCACTATTAAACAAATGAGGAACACTGGGAAATAAGTGTGTACTTAATGATTAAGATAAACATTTAGAGAAAAAAATTAAAAGTACAAAATATTAAAGAAAAAGGGGCCAAGAATTTGAAAGACCGAAGGGAAGGCATACATAAGATGGTATAGAGGGGGTACATGAGAGGGTATGGAGGAAGGAAAAGGAAATCAGAAATTATTTGATGGTATTCTAATCAGGAGGGACTAAAAGAGCAAGGCAGGTCAAGATCATGATGGGGAAAATCACAGGAACAGCTGACCATAACTAATGGGAGCTCATAGACTCTGGACTGACACCAACCTGCCTGGGACCGAACTAGGCCCTGTGGATGTGGATGATGGCTATGTGACTTGATTTGTTTGTGGAACCCCCTGCAGTGGGACCAGGATTTATCCACTGTGCATGAACTGGCTTTTGGAGCCCATTCCCTACGGTGGAATACCTTGCTCAGCCTTGATGCAGGGAGGAGGGACTTGGTCCTGCCTTAATTTGGTATGCCAGACTTTGGTGACTCCCCAAGGAAAGTCTTAAATTCTCCAAGGAATGGATGGGGGTTGGGGAAAGTATAGGGGGAGCAGAAGAAGGGGATGGAAGAGGAACTATGGTTGATAAATAAAATGAAAAAAAATTAAATAAAAAAACTAAAAAATATAATTTTTTGCTAAAGTTGACTGTTTTATCAAAGAACATTTGTTTTTTCCTCTAGATTTTTGTAACCCTAAGTAGAAGAAAAATAGTTAAAACTTTAGTGTTGTAGAATATTAGTTTGGGGTATGTTACATTTGTTAATGCTGTGGAACATTTATTTAATGATGCAAAGACGTGTTGCATCCTTTTATGTTGCATTTGTATAACTCTGTGAAGCTTTGTTGATTTGTCTGTCTAAAACACTTGATTGGTCCAATAAAGAGCTGAAATGCCAATGGCAAGGCAGGGGAAAGGATAGGTGAGGCTGGATAAATAGGAAGAGAAGTCTGGGAAGAAAAGATTGAGGAGCAAAATAAGGAGTGGACTCCAGGGGCCAGCCACTGAGCTACACAGCAATCCATGGGATAAGAAGAAAGATATACAAAAATAGAGAAAGATAAAAGCCCAAATGCAAAAGGTAGACAGGATAATTCAAGTTAGGATAAGTTGACCAGAAACAAGCCAAGCTAAGGCCTGGCATTCATAAGAAATAGTAAGCATTCACGTATTTATTTGGGAGCTGGGTGGTAGACCCTTCCAAAGAACAAAGAGCCAAAAGAATAAAAAAACAACCAACAGAACTTCAATGACTGAACCATTGCTAAACCTTACTAATAGAATGTCAAAATGTCCAGGGACTTGGTTCTTCTGCACCTTAACCTTGCTTACTACTCAGACATCATGTTTTCCCTCATCTCTGTCCAAATCAAACTCAGCTGTCAGATTCCCCATCTTGATGTTCTCTGACTTTCCATTGTGGTTGACTTTCTAATGTTCTGCCTTTAGCAAATATGTCCACAGAAGTGGACAGAGAAAATATAAATTATTGTGGCTGTGGAGTTAACTCAGTGGGTAAAGAGAACTGTGCACAAGCTCGAGAAGTTGAATTCATATTCCCATCATCCACAAAGAATAGTCAACTGGGGATGGCTGCGTGCCATGTGTTACCATCTAGAGGTAGAGATATGGGGGACTCTTGTGATTTGTTGGGTTGGCAGAGTATCAGGTTCAGTGATAGATTCTCTTCTAAGAATAAAAGGTAGAGAGTGATAGAGCAGGGCATGTGATATTCCACACATATGGGTGTACATAAATATACATTCAATAAGTTTAAATATAAAATAAAATATAAATTAATTTAAAATATAAATTTACAAATGCAAGGGTAAATAATAAAATAAATTTATTATAAGTTAATAAAATTTTCTGTAAATATTGTGTCCCTCTATTAATGTATGTGGACAAACTCTTCTAGTTATTTTTTGTAAATACCAAGAAAGCAAAAGATGTGTAGTCCCATGCCCTACCACACACAGGGAGTAATCTACAACATGTTACTTAATGTATTAGTACAAAAGCAATTCCCAGTAAAAGTCAACCTATGATTGTTGCCTGAGGTAACACATGAATAATATTCAAAAATTAAGTGCTGGGAGTGTATTTCAACCTTTTTGCTGTATAACAAACCATTCAAGTGTAGTTCTTCAAAACTACAACCAGTTTAGTTAGCTCCAATTGTGCCAATTGGGCTGTGTGCTCATCCTGGCATTTGTGCAGGTCTTACAGCCATCCACATGGGTGAGGTAATGTGCAGATGAACAGAGCTGAAACCTCTGTCTTGGTTTTAATAGATGCTGATAGACATCAGATGAATCGATCAGGAACACTTCAGCAGTTACAAGCTCTCCTGTGCCCCCCATATGGACTCTTGCTGGACAGACATTGTCCAAATGATGTGGCATATATATTTCAAGTTAGAATGGTGGAAACGGAAAGACCTGTTGAGGCCAAGGCTGAGATGGTTCACCGCATCACTTTTGGATGTTCACCTAATGGGGAAGTTGATTCCACGTTTGAGGTGGAGACACAACTAGAGGCACATGGGACTAGAAATTTCTGTCAACATAGAATGAGTCCATCCCAGACATGATATTATTATACAGTTGCAAGTTCTGTATGTCATGCCGGACATGAGATTAATCAGGAGGACTTGATACACATTCTATCATTCTAAATAAGCAAATATTTCCCATATGAGGCATCAGAACTTGAGCAACAGTTTACTTATATTATACTGTGACATTTTCTTTTGTTAATACTTCTTAGGTTTTTGTTTTGAGATTATATATAGCTACATTTCATCCCTTTGTCTTTCTTTCCTCCCTCAAGTCCACCCATGTAATTCCCTTGCTCTCTCTCAAATTTCTAGCCTATTTTCTTTGTTTTTTAATGTACATACCTCCCTAAAGATATAAACACAGCTCACTCAGTCTGTATACCATGTATGTTTTCAGGGTTGTCCATTTGGTATTGAATAACCAATACCTATGCTCTTCCCTGTGGAAGACTCTTCCTAGGCTCTCAGAATTCCTTAGATAGCTGTGGTTCTTTTTCAATGGATGAAACTTTCTGAGCTTTCCCCCTTCCATATTAGCGTGTCCTCTTCCTTACATGGGTTCTTGTTTTTTTGGGAGGGGGAAAGGGGTGGTGAGTCATATAAATATTTTTATGAATTCAATATTATTCAGTATCTTTATACTTAAAAAATAAGAAGAGTCTAATAGGTTTATATCTGATTTTTAAATTTCTCCAATTTAAAAAAAAATTGACCTAGAAAAAATAAAATGATATTTTATATCCACTAATAAAATACAATCTTTTTAGAAGCTGAACAAACTATAAAGCTTGACTGAACATTCTTGGGACCATGTAAGGGAAAATAATAAAATGAGTTGTCAGAGCATTCTATACTGCAACTGGAAAAGCTCACTTTATCTTATATAACTCTCAGTCTTGCTTATTTTTCCAACCAACCTTCCTTTTAGAGAAAGTGCCTGTGCTCTCAAAGCAAACTTCTACCCTGATCCAGGCATCATTTTTACACATCACATTGACTCAACCAAGAATACTTGCTTCACTTTCATCCAGGCAGTTCTGTATTTTCTCCTTTTCAGGGCTTCATCTGGCTTCCCTTTAGAGAGGAGGCTACATATGTAGATCTCCCTGATATGTGTTTTGAAAACACATTCCAATTCTGTATCATCTTCTTTTTTCTTTGAATAAATAAGTTGTATACTTTTATTTTGTGTATATGGGTGTTTTACCTGCATATATGAATGTGCACCACATGTGTGTACTGCTCACAGAGGTCAGAAAAGGGTTTTGGATCCTCTGGAACAGGTGTTACAGTCATAAGCAATCCTGCGGGTGGAGGGAACTAAACGCAGGTCTTCTGCAAGAGTAATAAAAACTCTTAACTGCTAAGCCATCTCTCCAGCCCTTCAACTCCATGGTATCTTCTGATTACATCCAGAGAAAATTTATTTTTTCTTGTTTGTTTTGTTTAGGTTATTTGAGACAGGGTCTTGCTATATCATATAATATGGCCTGGGATTTGCTATGTAGCTAAGGCTGACCTTGAACCATAGAGATTCATCTGCTTCTGTGTACTGAGTACATGGACTAAAGGCATGAATTACCACAGCCAGCCAGATTCAAGCTTAGAACCAGAGAATTCTAAGACAAGCAGCTTTGGTTTGTGCCATCATGAGGTGCATAGGTTCTTTAGAAGTTTCAGCTTTTAAAAATTATTAGCACTTCTACTAAACACATTAGCCAGATGATCGCCTTTCTCTTCCTTTCTACAAGACTGAGATAATTAAATATATACACCTTTTTAAAATCTGGGGATGAGTAGAGGAGATCTGCCTGCCTTCTTCTCAAGTGCTGAGATTGAAGGCATATGCCACTATATGCAGCTTATAATTGTTAATGTATTTTCCCAATTCAAAATGAAAAGATGTATTCTTACTTGAGTAAGGAAAACAAACTTTGAACACCTTGCTCAGAGTGATCATTTAGATCCCACTGAGTCAAGGAACAGACCTGGTTTAAAGAGACATGCATTTCCCCAAAGAGACATCTTTCACATAGCTCTCCTAATTAGCTTAGACTTCTTAGCTGATTTCAACAGGATCGTTGATGATGGAAAAGAGAAAAGAAGTTACAGAACATTGCACACTGCCAAACAAAGATAGAATCAGGGAACTGAGATGTCAGAGCCTTGGATGCAATTAATGGGCAGAGTCAAAATAAAGAAAAAACACCAGGCAATAATTTTTCAAATACTTCAAAATACTATCTGGTGGCATGGCAAAAGGCTAAAACACATCTCAGAAGGCTTGTCAACAATGTAACAGAACTTGCCCATTCCTTTATGTGATAAAGGTAAGTGAGCTTTATGTGTAAAAGGCAGTGAGCTGAGCCACATGTTGGGAACATTTGCTGCCATCAGTACTGCTGAATGTATCAAATAGAGGTAGAGTATTTTATTCTGTCTCTGTCTCACTCTTAGAATACAACAGCTTCCAGCTTTAATTCAGAGTTGTACCGCCAACCCTACCCAAGGCGGAAATGTATCAAAGTAAGTGGCAATTGTCAATATAGTGTCTCTAGAGCTGGGACTTCTTCAATTTTGTCCCTTGTGACAATTTTATACCTGATAAAGTTTTGCATGACTCCAGGCGTACATGCATAGAAAACAGGCTTACAGATTAAATATTTACTAGTGATAAATAATAAAGAAACTTATTTTATTTTAAAAATTATTTGATACACCTGAAGTTTTATCATTTATTTAAAGGCAAAGAAAATTCACATTCTAAGGTAGTTCTGTTCAATTTTTACACAAAGAACTAAATTTTTTTTGGATGTTCAATACTGTAGAACTTACAACATTACCAATGTTTTTCATCTTATTTATATTTATTTTATAATCATCTATCATGCCCCTTTAAACAATTACACAGTTCTAAATGGTAGAAGCTTGTTTAGGGCAATTTCAGAAACTGTTAGAGGAAATTCTCTCCTAATTCCAAATAACTATTTTTTTATGAAACTCAAGTCAGAAACTCAAGCAGCTATTTTTAAAGGTTTTTATTAATTTTTTGAGAATTTCATAGAAAGTACTGTGATCATAATCACCCTCCCACACTGAACCCCTTCCAAATCCAGCCTTTCCACCCTCCTACCCACCCAAATTCTAGCTTTCCTTCCTTCCTTTTCTTTCTTTCTTTCTTTCTTTCTTTCTTTCTTTCTTTCTTTCTTTCTTTCTTTCTTTCTTTCTTCCTTCCTTTCTTTCTTTCTTTCTTTCTTTTCCTTTCTTTCTTTCTCTCTATTTCTTCTTCTTCTTCTTCTTCTTCTTCTTCTTCTTCTTCTTCTTCTTCTTCTTCTTCTCCTCTTCCTTCCTTCCTTCCTTCCTTCCTTCCTTCCTTCCTTCCTTCCTTTCTACCTATCAAGTCTAATTTTTGTCAGCCAACTGATCTTGATCATGGAGATTGCTCTGAAGTGTAGTCAACATACCATGGAGCAACACATTCAAGTAAATTGAATCTTGTTTGCTATGAGTTCACCCACACCGGTCAGCTTTCACAGCTCTGTAGGTGCTATTTATACTATTGGAATGGAAAAGTAAACATCAATCTCACCTAGTTATGAACCCTGGAAGCTACAACAGTGGGTGGCCATAATGAACACAGTGGCATGAATGTTATAGGCATAACCAAGCACTTTTCATTAGCTTTAAAAACTGTTCCAAGAGATGGAATCCATACCTGACACTGTTAATAGCATCCTAGAGGAGAATCTTACACTATTCTGATACATTTTAATAGTATTAAAACAATTGATTCCTAGTCAATTACTGTCACACCCATAGATAAGTGTATCTCTTAACCCTTGTCCAAGAATCTACTTACAGAAGATCGAAATTAACACAGAGACCCTCAGTTGATCAGCCTGTGGAGAATAAAGAAATGTGGAGTGCTCAACCCTAAATGGTAA
Source organism: Peromyscus maniculatus bairdii (assembly GCF_049852395.1). Taxonomy (NCBI): domain Eukaryota; kingdom Metazoa; phylum Chordata; class Mammalia; order Rodentia; family Cricetidae; genus Peromyscus; species Peromyscus maniculatus. The sequence continues at coordinate 43,177,240 of NC_134863.1, read as the reverse complement.
ATATATGTCACAGTCCTCCACACTCAGATATCATCTAAGAGGTAGTAAGAAGATTGTAAGTGAGAGAGGTGATGCTAAATTCAAGAAAAGTGTTTTATGGGCACAAACAGCTGTTTTAAAAATCAAACATTCTAACACAATGTAAAAAAAAAGATATACTGATTTGATACATGTTGAAAAATCATGTCTAGAGGAAAATAAACATTTTTTTCTGTTATTTGTTGCTACAATATCAGAAAACACTGTATGGACAGGAGCAACACTGTAATTCATAATATAATATAGTTTAAACAGGTGTTTAGACCTCTCTCTTGGTTGTTGGTGCATACACAGAGCAAAGTATGCATGCTGTATTTTCAGAAAGAGCCACAGTGAATTTTTGTAATACAGCATCCTACATTCTCCATGCATTGATTTTGAATTAGGTTCTTTTCATTATGTGATCAGAATCACATTGCTGTAGCTAAAATCTTTGTGACATTTTCATTTGGTTATGTGACTCCCACATAGAGTCTCAACCTAGAGCTACTCTTTAGAGAACCCAGGAATTAAAAGTAAAAAAGGAAATCATTAGTTTATGCTTTAAATATAAAGAGGCTGAAACATTTGAGTCTTCCTTTGCACAGCATTTTGAAGTGTGGGTTGTATAGCCTGTTGCTTTCAAGTCCAAATACTAGGAAGAAGACACTCTTCAAGATCAGATGATTTTTGAGAGATCTTTTGATGTTTCATTGTTTGAAATAATTCTGAATTTGATACAAAAAGATTCTACTACATTAGTGAAATTTTTGACTCTATATTATTTTGCCAAAAAGAGGACAGGCAAATTCTCTTAGGGATAAATCAGCGAAGAATGAAAAAGTCATAGACTTACTTTTTCCTTAATCATTTGGATAAACTTTAAATGATAAAACTCATTTTAGGTTATAATAGAAATCATAGGGTTCCCACCACTCTCATATGAGAAATAATTTTAATTTCCTAAATGAGACAAATTGCTAGCAATTGTCTGAACCTAAGTGTAATATTGTATCAATATTTATTGAGATATTATAATATAATTCGCACTCCAAACTGCTGGGAATAAAGCAAAGATTTTATTAATGTGTGCAATAGGTGTTGTTTGTTTTTACTCTTTTGGGGAGCCCACCAACCAGCTCCCCATAAATCACACATGGAGGCTTATTCATAATTATAAATGTCTGACCTTAGCTTGGCTTATTGCTAGCTAGCATTTCTTAACTTAAATTAACACATCTATCTTTGGCCTTGGGGCTTTTATCCTTGCTAATTCCTGTATACTTTGTTTTTCCTTCTTATTCCATGTCTGGCTTTGTAGTTGGGTGGCTAGGTAGCTGGCCCCTGAAGTCCTTTTCCTTGCCTCTCTTGTTCCTTCTCCTCCTCCTCCTCCTCCTCCTCCTCCTCCTCCTCCTCCTCCTCCTCCTCCTCCTCCTCCTCCTTCTCCTCTTCCTCCTTCTCCTCCTCCTCCTTCTCCTCCTCCTCCTCCTTCTCCTCCTCCTTCTCAGATTTCTCCTTCTATATATTCTTTTTGTCTGCCAGCCCCATCTATCCTTTCTCCTGTCTTGCTACTGGCCATTTAGCTATTTATTAGACTATAAGGTGTTTTAGACAGACAAAGTAACACAGCTTCACAGAGTTAAACAGATGCAACATTAACAAAAGAAACACCTTAAAATAATATTCCCCAACACATAGGTGTGACAGATCATGAGCTGTATATATATATATATATATATATATATATATATATATATATATATGTGTGTGTGTGTGTGTGTGTGTGTGTGTGTGTGTGTATGTGTGTGTGTGTTTGGGGCAGCATGACAAGTTGAGAAAGAAATAAGGTGAAAATGATTTGGTTATGAGAATAATTGTTTAAGAATTGATAGAAACACATTGTTGAGGGCATTTAACCAGAGAAATAAGAATCAAAATGAATCAACAATAAAAAAAAATGAAGTAAGTAGTTGACACATAGCTGGGAATATGGCAGGAATGGATAGATTGCCTTCATTCCAGTGAATGAAAGAAAGGGTATAGAGGAAGTCACGTGTTAGCCAGAGGAAAATCACCTTGAGGTGGATCTTGTTGCAATAAGGGATAGTGATCCCATGGAATTTTAGGTAATGAACTAACGTGAGTCACTTATAATTTTAAAATATTCCATTAGTAGGTATGAGTTGTCAGCTAAGGTATAAGCAAAAATATTAAGGAAAAATGAGTTTTGGCATCTCCAAGGTGTTCATGCTCTTGTTCACTGTTAAATATTTGCGTGTCAGTTTGGAACAAGCACTATTCTAATTGCTAATCATACAATTTGACCTAATTCAAATGCGAGTCATATCTGGAGAGGCACACAGACATGAGTTAAATATTATAGGCACCTACAGTGACCATTCTCAAAACTGCTCTGAAATAAAATAAAAGGAACAGTTTTCTGGGCTCGTTCAGACATGTCAAAATGAGAGCAAGAAGGCACTCAAGGCTCTGTATATGCTGGCTGTGACTCAAAGAATGGTAGCAGTAAACTGGTGATGTTCAACCTAAATGCAACTAACTTTTAAGTATGTTTATATATGTGGGGGAGGGGGTTGGAATGACTCAAAACTAGGGAGTATTTTCTGTTTTTCTTTAATTAGCAAGTATAAGTAATATATTTGAGACATATAGCATTATGTTCTGAAATAAACTATGCTAACTAATATGTACATTAATTCTTGTGTATGTATTATTGCAGCTGAGAATATCTTAATCATCTTCTAGTTTATGGTAACTTACTATCAACTATAGTTAGCATGTTGTACAATAGATTGCCTGAGTTTATTCCTTGTGTATAAATTCATTAAATGATATGAATTTTAATGTGATTTTTCATTCTAGTTTCAGTTGTTGAGTAGATTGGAGGAAAATAAGGGACCTCTCTAGCACTCTGATTCTTCCAATTCGCATGGGGTCTTCATTTATCATGGTGTCTCTTTCCTTGTTCTCCCACTCTGCTCCTGATCCAGCTTGGACCTCCCTCTCCCCTAAGCTCACTTTCCTCTGACCCTTGCCCTCCATTACCCCACCCCATGCCCAGTTTGCTCCTGTGGATCTCATCCATTTCTCTGTTGCTGGGTGATCCTTGTGTCATTCTTATGGTCCTTTTTACTAGGTAGTCTCCCCGGAGTTATGAGTTACAGTCTGGTTATCCTTTGCTTTACATATAGTATCACTGATGGGTGAGTACATACCATGTTTGTCCTTCTGAGTCTGGGTTACCTCACTCAGGATGATATTTTCTAGTTCCATCCATTTGCCTGCAAACCTCATGATGATGTCATTGTTTTTTCTGCTGAGTAGTACTCCATTGTGTATATGTACCACATTTTCTTTATCCATTCTTCAGTTGAAGGGCATCTAGGTTGTTTCCAGATTCTGGTTATTACAAATAAGGCTCCTATGAACACAGTTGAGCATGTGTCCTTGTGGTATGATTGAACATTGCTTGGTTACATGCCCAAGAGTGGTTGGTATAGCTGGGTCTTGAGGGAAGTTGATTACCAATTTTCTAAGAAAGCACCATATTGACTTCCAAAGTGGCTGTACAAGTTAGCATTCCCATCAACAGTGGAGGAGTGTTCCCCTTGCTCCACATCTTCTGTAGCATAAGTTGTCTTCAATGTTTTTGATCTTAGCCATTCTGACGGGTGTAAGATGGTATCTCAGATTCATTTTGATTTGCATTTCCCTGATGATTAAGGATGTTGAGCAATTCCTTAAATGTCTCCAGAAATCCACAAAGATAGCTCCACTATAGACTAATGATTCAGTGCCTGAGCTAACCTACTCTGGTGATGATAGAACTCTCATCCAGTGACTGATGGAAGCAGATGCAGAGACCCATGGCCAAAGCCCTGGCGGAGCTCCAGGAGTCCAAATGGCAAAAGAGAGGAGGGATTATATGAACAAGAGATATTGAGACCATGATTGGAAAAAGCACAGGGACAAATAGCCAAACTAGCAGAAACACATGAACTGTGAACCAATAGCTGAGGAGCCTCCATGGAACTGGACCAGACCCTCTGGATAAGTGAGACAGTTGATTAACTCGAAGTATTTAGGAGGCCCCCAGGCAGTGGGACCGGGACCTGTCCTTGGTGAATGAGCTGGCTTTTTGGAACCTAGGGCCTATGCTGAGACACTTTGCTCAGCCTAGGTGAAGGAAGGAGGGCACTGGACCTGCTTCGACTGAATCTACCAGGCTGGGCTGACTCCCCAGGGGAGACCTTGCCTTGGTGGAGGTGGGAATGGGGGGTGGGTAAGGGGGAGAGGCTGGGGGTGGGAGAAGAAAGGACAGGGCAATCTGTGGCTGATATGTAAAATTAATTTAATTATAAAATAAAAATATTTATTTAAAAAAGAAAATAAGAATGAAAGCTTAGGAATGGGTTAGGAGATTAAATAAAGGAAAATAGGTAACTAAGGACAGCAAGAAATATCAGGAAATATCAGTATAGAGAAACAGTGAATTGAGGCTGAAATGATGAAAGTAATTAGTCTTAGACTGATAGTAAATGAGATTATATAAGGGGATAGATAGCCTAGGAAAACAAGTAGACTATTATTCTGTTTACTGTGGGAAGGAATAGTTATAGAGAGCCAAGCTGAAAGGGGATTGTGGTTCTAGTCATGAATAACAGATTCCAGACACCAACAAAATATCCAATTGCTACATCAAGTGACAACCTGGATAAAACAATATACCATAGCAAGCTACTAGGTTATGGAAATACATTTGGACATCACCATGGTAACTAGAACTTTTACAGGTATTGAAATTTCATAGTTGGGGATTACAGGATGATCCCTTTCAAAACTGAAGAAACTCCAGAAGTTAGTGACACAATCGACAAGGAACTACTTACAAAGGAAGTCAAAAAAGCATGGCCTAGATCTGATCCTTTGAGAATGTCAAATAATGTCAAATTATCATCAGGCATTCTGAAGGGTCTGGGAGTTTCTCTATGTGTAAACTAGTGAGCTAGTCTGTTACTGTTTTATGAAAGTTGGCAGAAGATGTATGACTCATGGTTAAGAGACAGAAGACTTTTTTATTCACATCAAGAAACGGTAGCCAGAGGTCAGCATAATGATTGATTGTCTGTTCTTCAAACTGCTCCCCCCTTGAGGGATACAAAGTGTTTATGAGGGATGCCTTCCCCCTGGGGAGAGTTGAATTACAGAACACTGACCTTGGAACACGCACCAACTTTATGGTAAGAAGCAAACAGATATGCTGTTTAACTGCCTACCACGCTGAGGTACAGCCCAGCTACAGAATTGTCATTGCATTCCTCACATACCCCAGAAGAACACAGGAATGCTCAGGACCAATTAAAGATCATGTGTTCCATCTATCCGTACTGAAATACTATAAATTGAGGACAGAAACCCCCCCCCACACACACACACACAAAAAGAAAAACCCTTACAGAGACTTAACAAAATGAGGAGTTAATCCAATTAAGACCTTTTTCACAGGTGTGGGGTCATGTTAAAATACTGAGTTAAAAGTGAATGTCTGGTACAGGAATGGAGACTAAAAGCATATGAAAGTTGTTTTTTTAAAGTTTCATTACCAAGTGATAAAAACCAGATGATAGGTTAAGGTGGGCTCTTGGAATGAAGTAGGTTTGTTGTAGGAAGAACACATAAATACTTCAGGAAACAACCAAATGATATATTCTCCAAGCATCAGAGTTTAAGATGCTGTTAGGTTTACATTAAACATGCTCTGGACATTGTTAGGGTCTGAGTTATGTTTTATGAAAACATGTTAAAATTCTAACATCAGGTAGGTATGCAAGCAAATTTATTGGAAACTGATTCTCTGCAGATGATGAAACTAAGCTGAGACTATTAGGGGTGACCATGATCTATCTCATTATCAAAAGAGAAACTGAACACAGAAACAGACACACACTGTGGGGCCAGTGGTTAGACAGAAAGCCAGGAACATGTCAGGTTACTACACACAAGGAAGAGATGTGAACATGTGCTCCCTCATGGATCCCAAGGAAAATTAATTTCCTGATAGCTTGAGCTCATAATTCTAGCTTCCAGAAGTGTGAGAGATTAATCTCTGAAGCTGAATTTTACAAGTTTTTGATACTTTGTTACAGCAGCCCATGGAGTCTGATACAGACATCATTTTGAGAAGGATCCAGTCCTAATAAAAAGAAACACAAAAGGGATTTCAACCTTTGAGCAGCATTTATTTCACAGAATTTTATCAGAACTGTTATAGCATGTATCTTTTCATGAGTGTATTATTCTTAGAAAAACCACAGAACTGAGAGTGAGGGAAACAGAAAAAAAAAAAAAAACTCACATGAAAATGTTCTCCTGTCAAAATAGGAAGTCAATGCAAGGTCATCTAACTAATGGACAGATGATCACCACAATTGATTTGGTTAAAAAAAAAGAGAGAGAAAGGTAGAAATAAACAAACAAAACCCCCGCAGACACACACATACACACACACACACACAAAATGAAAACCAAAACAGGCAAAAGACCAATAATCCCCCTCCCAAAAAAGCCAAAACAAAGCAAAATAAGAAATCCACAAAACACAATTGAGTTCATTGTGCGAATACGACTTCCCTTGTCTGTTAGAAGATAACTGAGATATTAGCAGCGGCTTTCTGAAATCGTCTGGCTGAGATAATGTGTAGAAACAAAAAAGTCTGGGTAAAGACTACTCCGAACTTTCAAAACTTACCTAACCACTATGGTTTTGTTATGGTTTTGCAGTATTAGAAGCAGTGAGTGATCCACCTTCACTGGGAGCCCCTTTCAAGTGTTCTTTTGTTTTTTTCCTGTTTCTTAACTGGACTGGCTGACAGTAGGTTTCCACACTGCTTTTCATGCCCTAGTATGTACCTTTCTGGGGTTCATCTTGGACTCTATTTTTAATTCTTCCACAGAGTTCCCGTGTCCATCTCCACAGCCATAGCTCCTCAAAGCAAACCCATACAAACACTGGCCACCAGGCTAGGATTTCCCAGGAAGGAGCTGCCCTCAGTGTCCTGCAAATCAAGCTCAGCTTAGGATTTAGAGCCTTAGTTCTGAAATGCTTATCTCTTTCTTAGTGTATTATTTATTATTTATTTATTTATTTATTTATTTATGTCAGGAAGTGAAAACATCTTATACTTCCTCTGTTTGTATAGTCTAAGGAACACTCCATTTAGATTTCTAAATACCCACAAAGTGTCACAAGCAGTTTCTCTTTATAGAGGACTTAGATGTCAGGTAAACATTCTGATCATGTGAAGAGAATATTCCAGAAAAATCAGAGGCAAATAGGACTCCAGTGAACAAGAAAGAACACAAACCAATTTGCCCAAGTTGAGAAGTATAGCTGATGTAAGTTGTTGAAGTCGATTCAGGTTATTTTCAAAAATACTTAGAATATACTCTACTCGTAAGAACACTTCTGTTGAAAACAAACCAAACACTCAGAGGAGGTTTCATAACTGAACATCCTGTTCTCCTGACTCCTTAGTTCCCATAATATGAAAGGCAATGGGCTGCACCCTCACTTTGCAGGCCAGTGCTATCAAATAGAATGCTGCTTCAGGAGTTCAAAATAGCAAACACATTGGACTTGCTTTGCAGGTAAATATAAGCACACCATACCTTAATTCACGGATTGTGGTCAGAATATTTCTAAAAGTATGTTATGAAATTTTTCAAGGCATAGAAAACATGAAAAGTCAATCTATTTATAAAAATAAGTCTATCTGAACTTTCAACATTTCCAGTAAACCTCTTACTGGTGTCCTGCCCTTCAAAAAGTAGATGTTATGATACTTTAAGATTCTGTAATATTGAAGTCTTAAGTTCTTAAACTTAGTTTTACATGTGATTATTATTATTATTATTATATTAATTATTTAAAAACCAGAAGGTATATTGTATACTTGATATATAATTAAACCATATACACAATTTCAATATAACTTTATATTTATATTATACACTACTAAATTGTTTTGATTATAAGCATTTGAGCATAATTAAAAACCTACAAATTGCTTTATATTGTTTTACCACACAACAGTAGCTATGTTTAGGCTTTGAGAATTAGGTATAGAGCAGAGTTATGTTTTTATAAAGAACAAAGTATTCTTGGAAAATACTTCTTTCAGGTCAGTACTTGGAAATCACATCCAATGTTCTTTCTTGAATTTAACTCTGCATGTGGTAATTTAGAGATTAAAGTACTATGCCCACCATCAGTTACTTCCTAGGAGCTCAGCACATTCTTAAGAGAAAAATATACTGTTAGCTTTGCCCACGGAATATGTTATATTTATTAAAATAAATGGTTAAATGTTCTTCATAAGTGTATGGGTTTTAATACTTCATTACATTTCGTCAATGCTATAAATCTGCCATCCTGTTCCAAGTATGTTGAAAGAATATTACTAATACAATTCTATCATAAATTATCATAATTCTATCTTGAATTGCTCAAGATTCTGCTGCTATAATGAAGAATATTATACTTTCCTTCTTAACTTCCTCCTTGATCCTGATATGCCTCTTGCATTGTGTTTTATTAATAAATATATCAGAAAAGAGGATATCGTTAAAGCCCAAATTATACTTTCTAAAATTTCCTGTGCAGAAAAAGAAGAAATGATCATTCTCATGGTGCAATGAATGAATCACTTTGGAATGACTCTATCTAAATGAAAAACTAGGATTTTAAAAAGTGAAGGTTAAAGAAATATTTGAATGTCATTTAAATTTTAGTGAAATTGTAAGATAGGAAGAAAAAAAACAGTAACAGATAACAAAGTAGGAAAACAATGGGCCAATGTCTCCACTTTGAGAAATGCCACCTACTGATTCTGTCAGATTCATGCGTGAAGCTGTGAGTGACTCAGATACATTTCTAGGGACTAAATGTCCGTATATACTCAGTGTAATGAATCTTGAAGGGAAGAATAAAAGAATGACCATTCGCCTTTAAAAAAGATGTCATCGCAGGGTGGTGGTGGTGCACGCCTTTAATCCCAGCACTCAGGAGGCAGAGCCAGGCAGATCTCTGTGAGTTCGAGACCAGCCTGGTCTACAGAGCTAGATCCAGGAAAGGCGCAAAGCTACACACAGAAACCCTGTCTTGAAAAACCAAAAAAAAAAAAAAAAAAAAAAAAAGACGTCATTATTTGCAATATTTTATCCATAAACGATGTATTTTTGACAAGGCTAATAACTCCAGAGCATATTAAATTAATAATGTTATATTATTATTTTTAAATCTACCATGATTGTTGATTCCACTTTGTATTGGCTTCTCAGTGTGATTGTCTTGGTAGACATAACATAACTAGAAGGTATTTCTACCTTTTAGCCATACCACAAGGAGTTAAAACTCCCTCTTCCATGGTGGACATGCCTATTTCAAGTGCATTGCATGGAACCTGTTTGGTTTTGAAGGTATCCTTGATTTTCTTCAAAACAATAAAATAAACCGTGCCACCGAAAATAATGCTTCTCTGTAAAATATGCTTTCCTCACATTCTTTCTCATCATCTCCTCTCCAACAAAATAGCTAAGTAAATGCTCTCGAACCTAACTGCACTAAAGTGATGTTATGGACTGCTGTTGACTGCAGTGTGCCTGGTAGAGCAGGAGAGATTCTAACATCATTCAGAAGCTTCTTTATGAAGTTACTCTTTTTTTTGGGGGGGGGGGTTACTATCTTTTTTTTTATTATTGTTATTATTATTTTACAACACCATTCAGTTCAACATAATAGCCACAGAATCCCCTGTTCTCCCCCTCTCGCCCACCCCTCCCCCCAGCCCACCCCCCATAGGGAAAGAGTGGGAGATCCTAGCTGGATCAAGAAAAGAGAGGGAGAACAAGGAATAGGAGACCATGGTAAATGAAGACCACATGAGAAGGTGAGAAGGGGAGGAAGCAGAGAGCTAGGGAGGCCCACGGAGATCCACAAAGATACCCCCTCAAAAGACTGCTGGCAATGGTCGAGAGACGGCAGGAACTGACCTACTCTGGTGATGGGATGGCCAGACACCCAGATAGTGGTGCCATAAACCCCATCCAAGGACTGAGGAATCTGAAGGCAGACATCCACGTCTGGGCCCCTGGTGGAGCACTGGGAGTCTAATTAGTGAGAAAGAAGAGGGTTTATATGAGCGAGAATTGTTGAAGCCAAGGTTGGATAAAGCACAGGGACAAATAACCAAATGAATGGAAGCACAGGATCTATGAACCAAAGGCTGAGGGGCCCCCAACTGGATCAGGCCCCCTGAACGGGTGAGACAGTCATTTGGCTTGATCTGTTTGGGAGGCAGCTGTGCATTGGTGCCAGGTCCTGGGCTCGTTGCATGAGTTGGCTGTTTGAATCCTGGGACTTATGCAGGGACACTTGGCTCGGTCTGGGAGGGGGGAATGGACCTGCCTGGACTGAGTCTACCAGGTCAACCCCGGTCCTCGGGGGAGACCTTGATCTGGTGAAGTTACTCTTAAGGGGGAAAAATGAACAAATACATATCTGCTTAGTACTGTAAGGAAGTTATACGACAGGACAGGTGTGATTGATATATTGTGCACCCCAATAAACTTATCTGGGGGTCAGAGAACAGAAGAGCCATAATATTAAACATAGAGGTTAGGCAGTGGTAGCACACTCCTTTAATCCTAGCATTCCAGAGGCAGAGATCTGCCTGGATCTCTGTGAGTTCAAAGCCACACTAGAAACAGCCAGGCATGGTGAAACATGCCTTTAATCCCAGGAAGTGATGGCAGAAGCAGAGAGGTATATAAGGCGTGAAAACCAGGAACTAGAGCCTTTGTTAGGCTTTTAGGCTTTGAGCAGCACAGTTCAGCTGAGATCCATTTGGATGAGGACTCAGGGGCTTCCAGTCTGAGGAAATAGCATCAGCTGAGGAATTAGCAAGGTGAGGTGGCTGTGGCTTGTTCTGCTTCTCTGATCTTCCACCATTCACCCCAATACTTGGCTTCAGGTTGTTTTTATTAATAAGACCTTTTAAGATTCGTGCTACAGACAGAAAAAAAAAATAAGAATTATCCATCCCAAATAGGTTTAGAACGTATATATCTTTAAGGAAAAGAACGCACATTTAACCAGAAGACTGTTGTCCCCACACAGGGATAAAAGAGGAGAAGTGGACAAGCATGAAGAAGAGAGAGCTAGGACAAAGAGACATGAGGGACTTATGCCACAGCTAAAGGACTTACTGACCTAGCATTAGGGAGCTGCACCCTCCCTTAAAACCAGCCTCAACAGAGGACTACTTCAGAGCCACTTAAGTGAAGGCCTGCATCCTCCCACCTGGGGCAGTGCTCGCTGGCTGGCCTTAGTACGTCCACTGGAAACATTTCTTAGACCCCCTAGCATTGTCCCATGTGACTGGCACAGGTCCTTTTTGATGCCTGTCCTTTTCCTCCCAGTGTAGACCTTTCAGCATATGCTTGTAAACCTCAAGGAGCTGAATGTAAACATGTCCTTACAGGATAATTTATGTAAAATCTTTAAAAGGAGAAGACAAGAGTATGTACTTCTTACAATTTGTAGCAAATGTAATTCTTTTTTTTTTTTCTTCTATTGGCTTATTTAAAATATGTAGCCCAAACCTGTTTCCTCCTTACTCAATGTTATTATCGGAACAGATCACTGGAATTATTTCTGAGTCACACAGCACAAGCCCTGAATCTATTCTTTAGCCTATGAAATTTTTCTCACTTGGGGACTGAATTGTATGCCATCTGGCTCCAAAACCAGAGCTTGCAATGTCAGGCAGTACTTGGGAAAACCAGCTGCATACAGATTGCTCTGAAACCCTCATAAAAATATATGGAACTATCACTTTTTTCTTTTTAAAAATGTTTTATGGGCTACCTCCATAGTCTCTTTCACTAGTCTCGCTGTAAAAATAATGTTTATGGTGATTGAATATACTTTCAGTAAATAGCCTTGCTGGCTATCAGATGACTGTTTTCTTCTGTATTTAATCACCTGGGAGGACAGAAATGATGGCAAACAGATTTCATTGCCTTAAATTTGGGGGTTTTGTTTTGTTTTGAAGATCCTTACCCTGGAGTATTTTACCAGAAAAGTAATTTCTTGGTCATGGTTTTGGAGCTATCAACTTAATATTTAGGATTTTCTATTTTAACAAGAATCTCTCTCTCTCTCTCTCTCTCTCTCTCTCTCTCTCTCTCTCTCTCTCTCTCTCTCTCTCTCTCCTCTGTATGTGTGTGTGCCTGTGTGTATGTATCTGTATCTATCAATTTCTCTGTCTGCATGTATGTCTGAATATTACTTTCTCTGTCTCTGTCTGTCTCTATCTATTTATGTCTGTCTGTTTCTCTCT
>NC_134863.1:43122300-43162300 GCF_049852395.1 Peromyscus maniculatus bairdii | reverse complement strand
GCTCTTTTAGCTCTAGCTATCAGAGAAAGTCAGGAGACTCATGGGTGTGCTGGTCTTCACTGAGTAGGAAAAGCTAAAGATAACATGCTGCCATCTACAAGATTGGTAAAGTCACACATAGGTCTGAGAAACAAGAAGTTTGAATTAATAGAACAGGCAAGTAAAGGAGAAAACAGATCTCTGAACTTAATACTTTCTGATATAGAGGAGGGCTAGAAATCATTTCTGTTTTTCAAATTCTCAAAATACAATCTATAGAGAGAAAAAGTACAAAATAATTTTTTGTGATCAAAGCTATTAAAAATTTTATGTCATGGCATTTTACTATTGTTAATGTCAAGTATGTGTTTGAAAATGGTTACATTTGAACCACTGTTTTGGTGATGAACTACTACCACTTTAAACATATGCTAATAAGAAGTTAATGACGTATTTTAATACAATACAAATACCAGATTTTAGGAGCCTGCTGTGTTTAGATAACACAATCAATGTTACCTTATTTAGTTCCAAAATATATCTCCGTGAGGTCAACACTATGCCAGTTATCAATCTGTTACCAAACCAATGCCCTCTATCCAAAGTACACACTGAGGTAGACTGAGTGTTTACATAAGATTGTGTTTCCAAGCTGCACTGAACAATGAGGGCTCTGTTATGTTGCTTTTTCCCTTCAAGATTAAACAGTATCCACTAAAAATAGGTGTGACTAAAAGCTAGTTGTTAAAATAATATATATTTCCTTGTAGAAAGCAGCCTGGAGTTGATACTGTAGCACTTTAATATCACCCATATGGCTGGATACCAGTGAGCTGCTAGGAGACACACAAATGAGCTATATTATCCACTTTGACACTAACATCTAACTTCCTAGGAAGTTCGATTCTCCAAGGCTACCAAAAAATGATGTATAATAATAAAGACTTCTCACTAATATTAGTTCTCATAAAACGCATTTTTCTTAGTTAAAAAATAAAAGCAACTGAAAATGTAGCCAGCCAACCCAATCTCCAGTTGTTGCAATTCTAAATGCCCTCTTAGTAGTTTATGCTAACTAGCCCTTAAGTTTGTATTTCTCTTTACTTCTCAGGTCATGGACAATGGTAGATCAAATTCTACTCACCTAGTGTTGCCAGAGAGCCCTTAGAGGATGAAACCAGCTACACTGGTTAATGGTAACTTGGATGCTTCATTATCAGGTAAACTTGCAAAGAACAGGAATTTGAGATAAGTATAGGCTGAGGTTTTAAAAGGACAATTCATAATTACATATTTGGTAATGAATGACCTTGCAAGTTATTTTAATTGTTTCAGAGATGTTATAAAAGATTACCTAAATTTCTAAAAGAGTTTCTAATTTTCCACTGTTCAAAAATAAATGTTTTTCAGAGAACTCTGGATGTTGGCAAGGGAAACAGGACTACTCCTAATGCACATACAAAAGGGGATAAGGCCTGAACTGTGGACTAACTTACCATCCCACTTCAGAGTTCTCATCAAGATTTGAAAGGTCATCACATAACTACTTGCAAAAATAGAACAGAACGACAATCAGTAGTGTGTATACATATGTACATACCCATGTACATGCACATATCCATGTACCACGCGATTAATGGGCTTGTGCCTTCTCTAGATTTCTCCATCTGACCTCACCTGAGTGGGAAACCATTGGTTCTCTGTCCAATTGGCTAGATAAAGATACATCCTCTCCCAGCCTCATGCTTTAATTCTATTTTATTTTTACACATTTATTGAGCGTAGCCATATGTCTATGTATCTGTGCACATGAGCCACCAGATATGTCTTGAAATCAGGGGACAATTTGCTGGAGTTGGTTCTATCCATTTCCACCATGTGGTTGTTGAAGATCCAACTCATGTCCCCAGGCTTGGTACCAAGTGTCTTTACTCACCATGCCATCTTGCTGGCCCTAGGCTTTAATTTTAAAGGAGAACTACTAGGAAGATTTCCTTTGGAACTATGTTAGTGAGGTTTGGTAAGGAACCTAGTATGAACTAAAATTTTGATGTACTTAAATCATTTTCTCTGACAAGGATTTATGAACTACTTCTGTTTGAGACTACTTTACACACACACACACACACACACACACACACACACACACACACACACCTGCCACCATGGTTACTTTATGCTTCTTTGCCTTTTTGTTCAGTGGGTTTTAAAATTCTTAGAGAATTTTATACACAGTACCATACTTATACACATCTGGCCACCTTTACAGGGTTTCTTTATATCAATGAATTTATTTCTTAGTATACATAAGAACAAAATATGAAGAATATTTGCCATACAATCATAATAGGATGCTTTTAATATTGACAGACTCTTCCTCTACTTCCAGAATCTAGATATGTGATATTAACATTTAATAGCAAATAGAAGCAAAGATGGTTATAAATCATATGACCTTTGGTATATTTAACTTCTGCTGTTTACCCTCCTACTAACATAAATTCTTCTAGTGAAAACATTCAATAAATTCTGTACAAGGTTAAGTCTAAGGTTCACAAGCTAGGAAAACAAAAACAAAAAACAAAAAACCTCACATGATATTGTACCTAAGACCTGTTCATTGATTTTAATGCAATATCAGAGGAGAAAAAAATAAAATTCTAAACAAATCACTATTGAAAACTTCCAGAAGCTCCCTACTCTACTCATATGACCTATAGGATTTTGGATGATGGAGCATGGGAACATGATGGGAAAGTTGAGAAAACATCATGACTTTAGAACTATGTTAGTGAGGTTTGATAAGGAGCCTAGTATCAACTAAAATTTTGATGTACTTAAATCATTTTCTCTGACAAGGATTTATGAACTACTTCTGTTTGAGACTACTTTACATACACACACACACACACACACACACCTGCCACCATGGTTACTTTATGCTTCTTTGCCTTTTTTTTTCCCAGTGGGTTTTAAAATTCTTAGAGCATTTTATACACAGTACCATACTTATACACATTCACTTATAGACCAAATCACATACGTTTAGATCTACACATGCATAGTCATACACAAAACTACAGATTTTTTTGAAATTTCTTACCTCTAAGCATATACATAAATGCAGCCACACCTATATAATTATATATACATACATAAATGATCACACATATATAAGATACATAATCAGTCTTATATACCTTTTTAACAATTTTTTACACTTATATGCAATTACTTTAATCACAAACACACACATATACATACACACACACACACACACACACACACAGTACAGTAACAGTAACCTTTACAATCACATTTAGTTGTCATTGAATCCTTCGAAAACCTCTATTTGGAGCTCCATTTTGATGAACCTCATGTTTCAAGTGAAGACATGAAATACAGAAAGCAGCACAGTGACAATGACTCGGGCCTTGTAACGGAGGAAGCCTGCATTTGAGATGACAGTAGGTTGTTCCCAGAGCACAAGTCATTAAAATGCCAGACCAATTTTGCACTAAATTGTTCTTTAGTATTCAGTTTAAGTGAGTGATTTTCCTGTGTTGAGCTAATAATTAGACATGTTCAGCAGCATCACTTTCACCGTGTTGTTGGTCTCAAATTCTAACCTCCCTGGTGCCTGAATCCATTTTACACAATTCTGTTTGTAGTACATATGTCTTGTCATTCATTATTCCGAATTGTGTGAGCAAATCAACTATGGATGAGATTCTACCATATACTGTTTCTTTCACAATGTTCCAGGTCCATGTTTTTGCTTTTCTTATGCCATCCATCTTATATAGAATTCTCCTTTTCTATGATTCTCTTTTATCTGTAGTCTTTCCCACTCTTTTTAATCAAACACAGGGCCGTGTAGACAGAGTAATCTCCAAGGGTATCCTGTGCACTGTAATGTCTAGATTCTGTGTCTGGACTGGTTCAGAAACACTGGGTTAAAAATTAGATAACACATCCCTGAACACTTATTTGACCAAATTAGATGTAGTCATTGTGGCTTCTTTCATTTTTAAATTTTATTTTAAAACATTACTTATTACTATAGTGTCTTGATGTCCAAGTGTGTGCACACATGTAGCAGTCAGAGGACCATTTCCAGGGTTTTTTCTCATGATCTTTTATGTGGATTCTGAGTTTAGAACACACCTTTACTGACTGAGACATTTTAGTGGACATTCCTTTACTTTAACTTTGAATTGTTTTAAATGTTACAAGTAAATGAGAATTTTTCTTTTGAAAGTATTATATAATTAGAAATACATTTTCATTGGGTCATTTTGGAAAGATGGAGAAAAAGAAAATTAAAAACTTGCCTCCCTCAACACAGTAATTATAACAATAAAGGGTGTGTGTGTGCATGTGTGTGTGTGTGTGTGTGTGTGTGTGTGTGTGTGTGTCCCCTTTACCAACTAATATCGCTTGAGATTTATATGTAAATATCCTTAGCAAAATTTAGGACATTCATTGCACAGGAATACTACGAACTCTTTTCTTTTTCTAACAATAGCCATGTAGGTTGTACTATTGAAAAAAAAAAAAAAAGAAAACTCCATCCATTGGGAAAGGTAAATATACACTTCATGAGGACAAGATTTGTCAGATAATCAATTTGTAAACCCAGAAATCTAGAAAAGAGCCTGAGTCCATGTCCAGTTCAAACTGTCCCTGAAAAGTTTACAATCCTAGAAAAATAGACAACAACCTTAAGTACTATTATCAAGTTAACCCTCTTGTCCTCTATGATGTCATGACTCTTTAACAGAGCAGAAAATTACTGTATTCTGGATTGTAATTTTCTACTGTTTCTCCGGCTGTGGTGACCCCCGCAGCCATAAAGTTATTTCATTTCTACTTCATAACTGTAATTTTGCAACTGTTATTAGTCATAATGTAAACATCTAATATGCAGGGCATCTGATGTGCAACTCTCAAAGAGGCCAAGGCCCACAGGTTGAGAACCACTGCAGAACTTGGTGTTTGGAAGTTTGCTTTCGCTCTTCTCTTGACAATTGACTATGAAATATTTGCTTAGTGGATATCTGTCAACTCTAAGAAATTTCATTTCCTTTGTAGTAGAGTTCATGATCTTACTGCTTTTCATAAAAGAGAACCCCTCCTAGGGTCATATGTATATACATATGATGTTTAAAATTATGGACACTCTTGGCCATCCAGACAAAGACTATGATAAACTAACAAGTGCCTCCAAGCTATTTCCCAAAAGTGTAGTGTTGTTTCAAATCTATTACCCAGGTGGCTTATTCAGAGATTAAAGAGGTAGATAGTGTTTGTTCCAAAACTTATTTTTAAAAATGAACATATTTTGTTAAGAAAATTAATACTCTGTTCATTGGTTTAAAAAATTGAAAGTACTGAAGAGCAAAGGTAATATAATAAAAGAGCAGCTAAGGAAGTTCATATTAACATTTAAAAGGATTTCATTCCCAATATATGTTTTCATACAACATAACTTATAAAATAGAAAATGCAGTGTAAAAGGTACAAAATTGAAAGAAAAAAGATGAAAAGAGTTATGCAAACTACATCGTTCCATATGTGTATGTATCTATACATATACATATATATATATATATATATATATATATATTCCTATAATGTATTTGTGATAGATAGGAAACATAACAAATACAAAGTGCAACATTTTAGCGTTTTTAGCTTATTTCTTCATAAAAAATAATTGAACACCTTTTCAAATAAACAGTGGCAGTAAGAAAAAAGATACATGCTTGTAAGTCAAGGAAAAGGAACTTGAAAAACAAGCATTAATGAAGCTAGGAGAGTCCACAAACTAAGTAATCAACTGCTAGATGGAAACAGAAAAAGTCTACCTTATTTATCCTGCAGTAATTATTCTGATTTAAATTTAAGAACTCCTTAGCATTTACATCTGACATCCAGTTTTCTCTTAATAATTTCTTAAATGCTCACTGCATAAATGCCCAAGATAAAATCTAGAATGGCATTTCATCACACAGAACCTTCCAGGTGCTTCTGAGTGCAAGGTGCATGCATATATTCCAAGTGCCGTTTACTGTTGCCTGTTCAGCCGGAGGCCATCTATTCTACATTCATTTTACATCCTTCCAACTATTTTTAACTAAAGCGGCATTCAGCTTTGCAAACTTGCCAGCTGTGTGGTCCTCACAAGCCAATGGGGCAGCAGAATAGTGGTCCTGTTAAGTCTACACAGCTGTCTGGCCCACAGTGACTGGTGCTTATTATCTGCTCACGAAGTTTATTTCTCTTCCTCTCTGTAAAATATATTTGGTTTCTATTATCTCATCCTGTCTTTCTGAATTGATACTTATTCTCTATTCCTAGTACAAAATCACAAAATAAAAGATAAATACATGATTAAATCACTCAATGAAAGAAGAAAGTTTATAGAGACCTCCCTTTGTAAAAGTCTCTTCACATTTTTTCAAGTTTAGTATCTGAACTTTTAATAGATAGAAAAACATTTTAAATGTAAATTTATCTTGAATTCAGTGCCATCAGGTAAACTGATGCTGCAAGAAGATGGGACATGTTTTTCCTAAGTTCACAGGGTCCCCCAGAACACAGTAAGCTCTCTGTGGCAGATGTGTATTGGAGTAGGAACTTATATGGTAGAATCTTAATAAAATTAATGAAAACATTATTAGTTGTTAACAATTATATATCTCTATTACAATTACAATTTTTAACCAATCCTGCATTTCTAGCAAGAAATTATTATTTATATGACTCATCTCTTGATCAACCCAAAATGCAATCTAGGCCTTCAGTGATCAAACAGAACTTTCATCATACTCCAAAAGTCAACTCTCATTCTGACAACTGTCTCCTTGTAAATGTGTTCAAAAACGCCCCAAACTTAGAGTGGAAAATGAACTTCTACCTTCATAAATTTGAGCACCAGCAGCAAGCCAGCCCCAAGCAATCATTGACACCATTGTGCTCACTGAATAATTTCACAGAAAACAAGAGGCAGCGCCACGGCATTGGAACAGTTCTGCCTCCTGCCACGGCAGACGTAGCTCCTACTCTACACTGTTAATAGCTTCCGATGCTGAGTCAACCACTGGTGTCAAGGGACGAAGGAAAAGCAGGCCCTGGGGAATCCAACTGCGATGGTGAAGGGGGCTTTGAAGTTTTAGTACCAGCACATCATATTCCTGTTCGAAAAATTCAGTGACACATCTTTAAAAATATCTCCACAGCTAGAGTATCATGTTGGGGCAGAGCTTCAGCATGCTTACAGCAGGGACCTGATTGCCAAGGTTTAGCCAAAAATAAATTTTGCTTTTTGTAGGTACTGCTATCACTTGAATATGAGCACTGCTACTCTGCCCATCCCCTCTCCCACCCCCCAAAAAAACTTAACTAGACTTTGTCCCTGGGATGGTGCTGTTGGAAGGTGTTTGGATCCCTAAGAGTCAGGGCTTTCAAAGTGCCTTAGGTTATACAATGAGTATGAGTGCCTTGGGGAACTAGAGGTCTCGGCTTTCACTGCTTTCTGGCTCATGGTGTGAATAGGCTTCTTCTATCCAGCGTTCTTGCCAGAGAATCCAGCCTGTCTGGTCTGGATTTGAACACCAGAACCATAAACTAGCAAATGATGTCTTTTTGTAAGTTGATTGACTTGTGCATTTCATTAGAGTAGTTTAAGTTGATTAATATAAACAGTGCATTTATTACTCTTCAATCGTAGTGGCCAAAACACGTAAGAGAAACAGCATAAAACAGAAAAAGTTTATCTGGCTCATGGTTTCATAAAGTCTCGTCCATCATAACTGGGAAGGCATAGAGGAATGGCTCCAATGGAAGCACGTGGCAGTGGTTCCTTACAACAAAACATCTGTCTACATGGCAGTAGATCAGGAAACAGGAGAGCTTGGAGGCGACCAGAAATGGACATGTCTAACCTTCAAAGGCCTGTGTCTGCTGACCTACTTCCCACAGCTAGGCCCCACTTCTTAGGAGTCCTCGCCACAGTCTCCAAAACTAGCCCCAGTAGCATCCGAATCAGGAACCTGCACAGAGCATTTCAGATTCAAATCATAACTGAACCCACAAGGTCCAGGAGGAAGTCAAGGAAACCTAGTATGGTTTGAAAGTCCCAAAAGATGTAAGTGTAGCTGGGAGTTTTCCTGTGTCCCACCTGGCCTGTGGTCAGGACAAATCTCTCACCCACAGTCCCACAGCCTTTTATAAAATAATCACACAGAGGCTTAATATTATTTATAACTACTCAGCCATTAGCTCAGGCTTACTACTGGCTAGCTCTTACACTTAAACTCAGCCCATTTCTTATATTTTTGGTTGTGAGCCTAGCCTTTAATGGCTAAGGCATCTCTCCAGCCCAACTCAGCCCATTTCTATTAACCTATATGTCACCACATTTTCTGGGTCTTTACCTGTGTCCCATTACATGTTGCTCCTTGATCGGCAGGCTGGTGTCTCCTTTCTCAGTCTTCCTCTTCCCAGAATTCTCCTTGCCTGCTTATCCTGCCTATACTTCCTGCCTGGCTACCGGCCAATCAACATTTTATTTACCAACCAATCAGAGCAACGCATTCATAGCATACAGAGTGATATCACCCATCACGTAAGGGCTTTTTCCACTTGCTCATATCTGTGACATCATAAATACCCTGTCTTCTTCACTACATGTAGTGCTCAGGCAGAGGGATGCAGTGGGAACCTCTCTGATGCCAAATCTTTCATGCTCCACTCATATGAACTCTCCATAGACCTCCATGCAGATAAACCAAATCTTTCAGCATTTACTATATTTCATAGGTCACTGAAGAGCATGACATATAGGAAGGCATTTAAATCTACCATCACATTTATTTACCAGCCTTCACAGTACATATTTTGTCAAAGTTTTCTCTTTCAGGCAAAATTTCAATTTATCCCATGTACCAGGCTATATTATTGCCTGTTTCTGATTATTCCCAAGAAGTAAGCATTCCACCATTTCCGCAGTCTTTGTCAAAGAAAATCCTAGGTCTACACCTCAATTTCCACAGCAACTTCTTCAAAGGAATCAGTACTCATTTTTCCATACTTCTGTGTCCATATTCTATCAACCAGGTTTTGTTCCCACTAATCTGACAAAATTCTTTTTGCCAATCATCTCACTAACAGTGACCACATCACTACTCACAATGGACACTTTCAGATCTCTTCTGACTTCCCTGTAATCACACATGTGACACATCATGCATGTGACACAGACCGTGGAGCCTCTGCAGTGTGACTCAGGAGAAACCCAGAGTACTCCATCCCCTCCACTCACTCTGGTGTTTGCCTTTCTTCCTTCTCTGCTTCCCTCCCTCCTCTCTCCTTCCCTTTTTTCCTTGCCTTTGTTCTCCTTTCCTTTCTTGGTTTTCCTTTCTTTTCTTTTTAATTGAAAACAAAGTTGAAGTTTATTTCAAAAAGAAACCCAGCATGGATGGAGATGACGAGGCAGAGACAGACATGGACAGGAAGACACTTCTGCTAACATTTATAAATTTCTTATATATTTGACTCCTGTTGGGAAAGTCCAGGGACTCATCTGCTCCCCTTCTAACCACCCCCCCAACCTCACACTCCCTCTCCTCTCCTCTCTGCCTCTCCCTTCTCTTCTCTTTCCTGTCTGCTTCTGTCTTTTGACAGCCTTGTACAGTCTAATGTTTAGGCCTCTGTTTTCACTACAGTAAAAATACGTATCTTTAGCCGAGAAGCTGTGTACACTAACGTGTAAGTGCCCTTCAACAGTTCTGTGTGTGTGTAGCACGCCTCTCAGCATCGACAAGTGCAAAATAAAATCCCCGAGGCAAAAGTGTAAGAAACAAAAGCAACAACCAAATTGATTCTCCCAAATCGCTTTCATCTGGTTCTCTAAGTCAATAGTCAACATTTTACCATGACGAAGGACAGACTCTGGGTTTTCCTCAGTTCCACTTTTCACGGATACCGCAAATGGAATCTTCTGGCAAATTCTCTGTGTTTAGAAAACTCCACGCACAGCACCCCACATCTTTGTTGCTTCCCTCCATCTTCTCAATCCTACCTTCTTCTGACAACTGTGGTGTCCCACCTAAATAAGGAGGCTTATACTTTACATCTTTGCCGTCAATCTCAAACACAGAAGTTGGGGAAAACCTGATAAAGGTCAATCCTAATCTCACCATTCCCTGCTCAAAATTTCCAGTGGCTTTGACGGAGTGAAATGCTTGTGGGCTTCTCCAGCATCAGTCTCCCGAACATGCTACAGTACTTTTGTTCCTCCTTGAACACAGAAGGTACATTCCACACTTAGGATTCTGACCAGCATCCAGTCAGGTGTGCTGTAATAACCAGTAAGTTTTGTTGGATGGGAAAGTGACTCACCGAATGATCAGATTAGATTAACGTAAGTAGGACAAAGGGCAAAGGACAGAGGAAATTAAGGATATGGCATTTTATTGTCATAATCATTATGTGGAAAAGAAAAGAGAAGAACGAATTTATAAAAGAAATACTGAAGTCATCCTTGTATTATTCCTTAATTCGTTTAAAATAGATTAGAAAATTAAGGTAAAAAGTAAAATCAAATTGAAGAGAAAGTAATAGGTAAATTTATAGTCTTTATAAATAATCTCAATGTATAAATGTAAAAGATTAAATAAGTATTACAATAAACACAGAAGGCTTTTAATTAATCAAAATAAACAAGGAAAAAATATCAGAAATTTTCCCAAAAAAACTGACCTTAATTTTTTTTTTTTTTTTTTTTTTTTTTTTTTTTTTTTTTTTTTTTTTTTTTTTTTTTTTTTGGCTTTTCGAGACAGGGTTTCTCTGTGTAGCTTTGCACCTTTCCTGGAACTCGCTCTGTAGACCAGGCTGGCCTGGAACTCACAAAGATCCGCCTGCTTCTGCCACCAGTTTTTCATAAACTGGTGAAAACATTGAAGTCAGCAATGCAATAGAATCATAACAGAGAACTGACAAAATGTGTGTCCTTAAAAAACATAATAAAAATTATGAACACCATTTTGAATATTTGAAAAGGGTGAACAATTTAGAAAAAACAGAGAGAAATAAACAATTGTCACAAAAAATGAAAAAAAAAACTATTTCAGTTCTCTTCTAGTAGTCAAAAACATTTTGAAAGACTATTTTTCAAATACCTCCCCTCCCTCTCTTCTCTCCAATTCTCCCTATTTTCTTATTCTTTTGTCTCCCTCCCTCCCTCTCTCCCTCCCTCCCTCCCTCCCTCCCTCTCCCTTCTTTCTTCCTACCATTTCTCTCTTCTTCTCCCCTTTTAGGCTGATCTTAATCTTCTGGTCCTTCCAACTCACCCTACCAGGAAGCTAAAATAACAAGCATGTGCCACCAGGTCAAGCTTAAAGTCAAATTTTAATGATTGGAATGTTTATTATATCTGCTATTGCTATAACTATATGATTAAGTAAAATAGAATTCACAATTGGTAAAAATATAAACTTTTAGGTTATTTTTCAGATCTAAGCTACTTATGATCCTTAACTTATTTATTCTATTTATGCATATATTTGGGTTAATGGAATATATGTATATATGAATATATATGGCATATATGCATACAATTTTATATGTAATATACATTCATCAGAATACCATGTAGCTAATAAATTGCCATACATATCTTAATTTTTGTTTGTGAATACATGAGAGATTAAGGTATTCATTTATAAAGCTACGCTGAATTTATTTATTTATTTATTTATTTATTTATTTTTGTTTTTTCAAGTCAGGGATTCTCTGTGTAGCTTTGTGCCTTTCCAGGAACTCACTCTGTATCCCAGGCTAGCCTCGAATTCATAGAGATCAGCCTGCCTCTGCCTCCTGAATGCTAGGATTAAAGGTGTGCACCACCACCACCTGGCTGAATTTATTTTTTTAAGTAATTGATACAATTTATGAGACAAAGAAATTTGAAGTAACAGAAATCTCAGTCCTCATGAAATAGCCTAAAGGAGGGTGAATAAAATCCAACAAAATTTAGGGACTTTTTAATATGTTTAATACAAAGAAAAAAATTAAAGGTCAGTAAATTATAATTAGGATATTAATCCTAAAAGACTAATACAAGTGAATAATGACACTTCTCTAATAGTTATATATGCTGCATTTCTATACATTTAATATATATTCAAATGTTGCATATATGGTAATTCATCTAGCTTTCTTATTTTAAAAGGATAAGTAAATATAAACTGTAAAAGAAAATGTGTTTAAAATTGTCCCAGTATTTTGAAAGGCTGACTTTTTCCTAAAATAAGTTGAATTTCACTGAGCAGAATGAATTTAATAGGAAAATTAAGGCAACTTATTACTTTCAAGATGAGCAGACAGAGGCATCTTCTCAAGCTGTCAATTATATAACTTTACTTTCTTACTGCATTTACTGACTTTAGTGATTTTAGTTTCTTGTGCCAAAGTTCCACTATGTGGTAGGCTTTTATTATTGCCAATATTTTTGCCCCATTCTGATATCCTCTTTTAAAGCAGAGACATAAGGGTCTCCTCTGAAGTATGTGAGTGTTTTATCAATGACTAACTAGTGGCTCTTGGACATGTCAAACCCCTATTTGTACAAATTGTCAGTTGGTACGTCATACATGCTGTTTATCATGGCCTAGTCCATAGAAGATGGAAGAGGTTGCATCATCAAATCTGTGAACCATTTCACAGTCAATCCCAGCACCACACTATGCAAGTCATCCTTCTTCGGCTGCTTCATACACCCTCTATGATCCATCAGAGACACAGTAGGTTATGGCTGTATCCTGGAATGGACCCTCAAGCTCATGTATTTGTACAATTGATTTGCTGTTGAAGCAGATGGGGAAAATGCTGGGATGTGGGTCCTAGATGATTGGTGATGGAAGGTCATTAGCATTGGGCCTCGGAAGTTATACAGCTTTGGCTCCAGTCTGTATCCCATCCTTCTTGATCTACTGTTTTATGAAGAGCTCTGACTTGGTTTCCTGTGGCCATGCCTTGCAGTCCAGGAAGACAGTTTTCCTTCCTTAAGTTACTCCTTCAAATATTTTGTCATAGGAGGAGAAATATGATCAACTTACTGTATAAGCAAAGTCAGAAATCATTTACATAGTGTTTCTGCTACTCCAGTCACTGGGACCATTATAACCTAAAATTCCAAGCTCCATTCAAACCAATTAGCACCACATCAGGACATTTTCTCTACTCTCATTTGTTCAGAAACCCATGAGCTCATATTTCGGAAGCATCAGCGTTCACTGACGAATCTGTAGACTATGCTCCTGCTAATACACTTTTCAAATAGTATTCTCAAAGCTACAGGAATGCAGAATGAGAAACTGATGAATGAATGTTAAGAAACATGCTATCGTTAAATGTACAGAATTTTAAACATCTTTATATGTTTGCAGCTCCTGAATATTGGGGAATCATTCCCACTACTACTTTTTTGTTGATTAGTTTTCCCTAGGATGTAACATATAAATTGTTGGTATATTCACAACACATTGTCATCAGCAATGTACCTGATGCCATTCCACTGAGTCTATCCTACTTTGAGTACGTTTATTGTGTTAAATTTTTGCATTCTTTTCATGTGTACATTTTAGGGCAATTGAACAGCAAAAAGAAAAAAAGAAACATGCTAATGGATTGGACCCATTCTAAGGAAATGTGCTTAGCATTGTGTTATGCGTATCTTATTTCTGAGCCTGCATTTTGCTTTTCTTACTTAGGGTACACACCTGCTGTCAATGCTGATTGTACTCTGACACAACTTTGCCTCTGCATGGGGGAGGTTTTCAAGGACAACATTTGTGTAATATTTTCATAATGCATGGCCTGATAGTGTACCTGATGAGACCGGTAGGATTGTGTCAGAGACTGTGGGTGTGAAAGCATGCCAAGAGAAGGAAAAGGTATTCAAGACGTGATACTGGCCAATAGCCTCACTGGAACACTCAGCAGGACTAAGAGATAATCAAGTGCAGCTTCCCATGAAGCATGTATCCAAGGAGATTAAAGACTGAAGGACACCTTGAGCCAGATAATTCACCTGGCACCATGTGTGTCTATCATATATATATATATATATATACAAAGCCCGGGGTTGAACCCCATAACCATGTAAGCTGTAAGACTAAGTAAGTCTGTAATCACAGCACTCTTGGGAGGTGAAGGCAAAACGAACAGACCTACAAGGTCTACCACTGTGGTATAGCAAGTTCAAGGTCACCCTGGTATTCCTTGCTAAAAAAAAACAGACTGAAGGACAGTGACAAGCTGCTGGAACATTAAATTAAGGAGGTTTCCTATCCTCATTTAACCAGTTTTTCAAGTTCAGAAGTCTAAGATACTCACTTTTACTTTCTTCCACAAAGTAACATCCTTCAAAGAGCATCTATTAGCAGATTTATTTCACTGAATTTGTGTTAATGAACCAAAAGTATAAAAGGACACAGTAGTGTTAGCAGTGATCAACAGATGACATCTTTTCTTTGCACATACAGAGACTGGTGGACCAGGTCTGCCACCTGGGCAGCTCCCATGGTTTCTTTCCTAATGTCCTTCATGGCTCAATGAGGAAGACCACAAGGGCAGGAGTACATAATGAAAATAGTTAATCACAAGAGAAGAAAATCCTTAAAACTAGCTTACAAAAACAAACAAAATAGTAATGTGATTTTTCTCCTTCCTTCATTTTTTGCAGAAATACACACTATGAATTTTAAACAAAATACAATATTTTCTTCTTATCTTGTATAAATATATGAATATAACAAGTGAACCAACATAAAAATAAAGAAGGCATTACTAAAGACCAGTTTTCTTGGCTTCAAGGCATTCTAAGGCTCTTGTTTTTGTAAGTTCTAATAAGTATTGGAGGATTGTGCCATGTTGAGGTATATAAGTAGTTTAATTTGACTTCTAAGCATCTATGGAAAACTCACCTCTTTGTTCATTATCTCTAGAAAGCAATTATTTTGATAATTGCCGGTGTATAAAGAGCAACACTCAACCAAGCAAGAGATAGGTTTTTCTAATATTTTCACATATTTCTAACATCACGGTATTTCAAGAAGCCACAAATATAAACATTTTTTTTTTCAGTGCAAAAATAACTTCCTATAAGCATCTCCACCATCCTGCACAGAGCTGTTTCTACTACAAAGAAACTTGCCACCAGCATTAAGTGTACAATGCACTAAAGCCTTTGGAATGAAAGACATCACTCCAAAGTCTTTGATATCCTTAATCTCAAAGAACAAAACAAAACTACAAGACCTATCACTGTTTTGTTACAAATCATACTTTTACTTATAAAAACAGATGATGACTAGGGATAATGCCATCTGATGATTATAAATTTTTAATATGTTGTCTTTCAAGTATACTGTACCTTCATATTAAGATAAAGGGGACAATTGAAAATCTATCTGATTCCAACATCTCAGCAGAAGCCATCATTATCCCCTTTTTTCTATTTTAATGCTTTATTATCAAAGCTGCTAAATTTTACTGATTTCTTACAATATTTCCCTAGTACATGAATATTAGGATAAGCACCCATGTAGGCTTAAGACATCTGGATATTGAAGTGCATATATACACTCCTAGCTCAGCACAAATTCTGATTTCAAGTCTTGGTGGACTTACACTGAAAATGTTCCATTCCTTGATTTTATGCCAATGATTCTTAGCTTTCAGCATACATCAAAGATCAGAACAACCACTTAATCCATAGGTACTTAGACCTAAGACTCAGAATGGGACCTAAGGCTCAGAATGAGAATATCTGGGATTCATCTAAGGATTGGCTTTCTAGAGATTTCTAAGCAGCACTTATAGTGTAGGTTGGAAGAGCACACCATAAACACTGCCTAGTTATTGTCCCCTTAATTCCCTTCTAATAACCCCTGCTAGCTGTACTGGGTCAAATGATTCTTCAGAAAGGCTCACAATAATAAAAAGTCCAATCCGAGGATTAATTTTCATCTATTTTCATGCTCCTTTCTATAGTCCAGCTGGGAGGATATTAAAAAATCTTCAGCCCCATTATGAACACGGACACATCAAGGAGCTTAATATTTCAATAAAAAAGGAATCAATGTGTGCACTGCAAATTGGTCAAAGGTTAACTGCCAGAAGACAGCTATTATCACCTTCCCTCAATAAAGAAATATAACTGCTAATAGCTTAAGGGACGTACCCAAAGTCATTTACAAGTTTTCAAGTGCTGTTTAGCAGAAGACCTGGCCAGAAAGACCTCACCAGAATTCCAGCTTCCTTATTTGTTGTAATCAGTCAAAGGATAATGTGTTTGCAGTTAGATGCAATTATGTATCTATAGTCTAAATACAAATAATACACTGATTCACTATATCTTATCTCTTTGATACACAGAAGAAGTTGTTTTGGAAACTGTCTTTAAAGTGGCATTTGAAAACTTCACTTAATATAGCTAAAATATGATTATGAATATTAGCCATCAAATCAATAGAAGCAGGTAATAAAGTATTGTGATAACGGCTTTTACTCAGACATGACCTACAATTAAACAGACTCAAAATAGATAAAGGGGGCAAGTGCCCAACAGCCCAAGGGTCACAGACCTGGTCAGTCCCACCTCTAACTTTAGGGAGCTTAGGATAAAGTCAGACAATCCAACTCATCCCAGGAATATTTTACTATAAAAGAGAAAAAAGATATGGGGCTAAACACCTTAACTGCAATAGAGCCCTAAATACAGGAGAGTCTATAGAAATCTTGGAAAACACTGTGTGGTTTAATTTTACTTATTTTTGTTATTTTTCTCACTCATCTAAGATGAAGTAAGTGTAAAATGAAGCACAAATGTATGACACATTCTTCTGCTCACATTCCATCAAAACACAGATTCATTTCTGTTGTGAAGTGGTTAGTTCTGATACAAATCTTAAAATTAAAAAGGAACAAGCAGACAAATGAACACAACCTCTTGGAGTCATCGGACACTGAAAGAATAGAGACTAAATGCATAAAAAATGTAAAGCCCTGCATTCATGCATATCATTGCTTTTTGTTAACATTGATGGTCTAGTTTTCTTTTCTTGGAAAACCGTTCAACTCCAGCATATTGTCTTGCCTGCCACTTCTGTCTTACTTTCTCTCTCCCCTGTGCAAGCATCATTTCTTCCTCCATTGTGTCAATTTAAAAACAATTCTTCAAAACTCTTTCAAAGCCAGGGCTGGCCAAATGGCTCAGTGGATAAGAGCACTGTCTGCTTCCACACAGGCCCCTGGTTTCTCTCCCAGCACCCACGTGGTGCTTACAACCCTATAACTCCAGTTCCAGGGGCACCAGGCATGCATGCCGTGCAGTTACATAGGCAGAATGAATAGAAATAAAAACAAATGGGTCTTTAAAGCAAAGATTTGAAAACAGAATTACAAGCAAAGTCTTATTGTCTCCTCAGGGAGAAACAATCAAGTTACAAAATTAACACTTCTATATAAACCAACAAAAGTTGCTTACCAATGGGGCTGCAGAGTTGATAGTGGGAAAGGGCTTGCCTTGAAAGGGCCTTGTATTCAACTCTCAGCTTTGGAAAAAAAATAATGTAGCTCATCAGGAGTCAAGCATGGAGCATTGCTTTAAAACAGTATGTTTCAAATGTTTTGTAATATTCATCAAACTATTCCATCACTTGACTGAATAACATTCTCCATTTAATTTTCACTTTCATAGAAGCCAATCTATTTGTGAACTTTAGGGCAAGAAATAATAGTTTCAAAAGACTGCTCATCTATAAGCATTAGTTATAGAGCCTGTTATCATGAGGCATAAAAATACGCAAAATCTTGCAGTGATTTTCACCACTTATACACTTGTTGGACAAACACTGCTTTACATTATTCAAAGCAATGAACCTGGATTTAAGAACTTAGCCTGCTCCAGGACAAGAAAGCAAAACCCAACATTCCCAAAACATCTTTCTCTACTTAACTTAAATTGGCTATCTTGAGCATTTTTAATCTAAGAAAGAGCCATGATTTTACAGAAACATAAGCCTTTGTGAGGGATATGTTCTCTTGACAAGGTTATCCTCATTGACTATGGGAGATATATATAAAATACAGGATAACAAAGCCACTTGTGTAGATGGAAAAAATAATATGATGACCTCTATGTCAAGAAAAAATGTGTGATTAAAATTCTATTTGTTGATTTGAAATGTAACTTAGGGGAGTCGTGTTTGTCCTAAACTCTGTTTGAAGGGCTAAGAGTGATAGATTAATATTAACAAGTATTTTAGGTTATCACAACCTGTATCATCAAAATGTATTAATAAATTATTCTAAACACAGATATCTATTAAATGTTTAAAGATTTTAGAATTCATAAACCAATTCAGCCAAAATTTACTAAAATCTTTAACACTAATTTCTCAAGATTATTACTTTAGTTTCTCCCACTCTTCATTCTGAAAAACAGGATAAGAAACTTCACACTGAACCAAAATCTAAAAAAACATTAAGGTTTTTAGATAAATACCCTCATATTTAGATGATATGCCATAGAAATTGAGCTTCTATCATGAGTGACAAGTTGTAAATTTAAATACTAACATATAAATAAATATATGATATAAAAAGGCAGCATCAAGTCCTTGGGCATCCTCACTCATGGGTTCCTTTCCTGTATTACAATGTATTCCGACCTGTACTATGGCTTTTCTTTAAACAAAAATTATTTCTTTGGTATTTTGTGTTATAAAATAGTAAGCACATAAATATGCTCAAATAATGCAATTGTACATGCATTTGAAGTTAAATGGACTGTATTAGGCATCTAACACTCACATTATATTACTGACTATAAGAGTCTGCTGTCTTTGTTGTTCTTTCTATCCTTTGGCTATTCCCTCTGCCACCAGACAGAACCTTAGTTATGCAAGGTTTGAGTGGCCTAACTCACAATCACTCAAAATTCCCAACTGTCCCATTATTGTTAAGTTTATTGACCTTTCTAAATTCTTGTAACCGCTTCCATAAAATGGTAACAAACTCTGTCCTTGAGACTTTATAGAGATGATGAAAGTAGATATTTTGAAAGTCCCTCCCATATGTTGTTTATATTGATTGTTCATTTTGTGATAAAGGTGGTGAAGGAGAGTCAAGAAGACTCGTATGTCAGATGCCCTTTGCCTCTGATTCTCCAAATTACTTAAGGCCAAGCTTTTACAGTAATGTTTTCAACATAATCCTTATTTTTTCAACCCCACTAAAAAGATTAAAAAACAATTGCTGTATCTCTAGAAGGTAATAACTACCCAGGAAGGAGTGAAGGGAGATTTTATTTTATTATTCTTTGTGTATTTCTTCAGTGACTGTCATTATAAATACACATGAGAGCTTTCTTCTTTCTGTGTCTGAAAAATTTCTAGTTTTATTTTTAAAGACATTTAATTTTTAATTATGTGTATGTGTATATATGAGGCTTCTGTGCTTGGGAATACAGGTGCCCATGGAAGCCAGAGCCATTGATTCCCTTGGAGCTGAAGTTACTGGAAATTGTGAGCCTCCCAGGTTGGATTTTTTGAAATGGAATTCTAGAACTTTGGAAGAATAATACATGCTCTTAACTAATAAGCCATCTTCCCAGCACTCTATATTTATCACCTAGAGAAAATCACTTTTGTTATCATCAGTTTGCTGTGGGATGTCTTTCTGTATGCTGTGAATATGTATTGTTCTGATTGGTTGAAAGTAAAGCTGTTTGGCCAACGGTGAGGCAGAGTAAGAATGAGGCAATACATTTGAACTGGAGAGAGAGGAGAAGAAAAGGAAAATGGGGCAGACATTGCAAGCTGCCACCAGGAGAAGCAAGATGTGAAAATACCGATAAGCCACAAAGCTACGTGGCAATGCATAGATTAATAGAAATAAGCTGAGTTAAGTTGTAAGAGCTAGCTAGTGTGAAGCCTGAGCCATTAGGCCATACAGTTTGTAAATAAGATAAGCCTCTGTGTGTTTACTTGGAACCAAACGGCTGAGGGTCATGGATGGAAGAGATTTGTCCCAACTGTGGGGCCTGGCAGAACCAGAAAAGCTTTTGACTACATCAGCTATTTTCTATGTTTTTGGTGGTGAGCCTAGCCTTTTATAGCTGAGCCATTTATCCAATTTATCAGTTCTTTTCTAATTCACAAAATCAAACTTTCCTTTACTCTAGCAGCAGTCTATTCCTGCTATAGTGTATTTAGAGCTTGGTCCAAGTGCACTCTATATATGCTAAAGAGAGACATTGTTGTTTACTTTAAGACTACCATCTTTGACTACAACAATATCCATTCACATGGCCACATTCACCTGGTGTGTTGCTTAGGTTGTCAACCGTGAGTTTTGGTCTCTTCAAGTGTAAAATAGAAAAAGTAAAATTTCACACACATGTGTATCCAGTTGAGGCTCCACTGCTTCGTAGGAATGCTCCTTGAATGAACCAGACATTTGTGTGGCTCTGAGTCATAGAAAAATACACTAAGATTCAAAGAAAGTAGATGAAGTCTGAGGAGAAAGCAGAAGGGAGGGAGAGAGGTAGGAAAAAAGGAATGGTGTAGGTGGAGCTCTCCAGTTAAATCAGGACATGCCATCACTGTAGATATTTTCCAGCTTTTGAGATGCTATAATGTGCCAAAAGGTTCTTTGGAAATAAATTAAAGACAACCATTAATATAATCCCTATCCACCTGACATAGACTACCACTTTAGTTGACCAGAAGGAGTAACTGCTACATGTGCCTTGTGGTCAAGAACTGGGAGTTTTTCAATGAGTTAATTGTCCCTAGCCTGTGAAAGGCAATACGCTAAGAGGAGCAGAATCAGTATTCATATGGAAGCATGGAGCTGTGGGATAACATAACAATGTGGGGATGAAGCTTGGAGGAAGGAAACATTTGTCACATGGAAATAAAAGAGACTGTCACGGCTTATTGTTTTCTTCACATAGAACATTGAGTTTCTGAAAATGTGAACAGTGTAAAATACTTATTCTAAGTATGTGCCATGCATGATGCAAAATCCAAGTATGTGAAGATAAATCAGTGTAAAGCTGATGGGTTAGTGGCAAGGGGCAGAGTACCAGCAGGAATAGAGAAAGAGGTCCAGGGCATTCTGAAGAAGGAGGAAATGAAAATACTCTTTTCCCTATTATTTATTACCCTATTACCTCTGAGAACCTACCATATTTGTTCCTTTTGTTGAAAAATAAATATATATGAAAGAAAATAGATCTCCAAGTCCTAAAGCAAACAGGTTTGAAGCCATAAAACACATTTTTAATCTGGAAGCAAAGGCAAGACACTTGAAAGGTTTGTAGTCACCGGGCAAAGGACAAAAGGTTTCCCCTTACAAGTGCAGGAGAAAATGGAAATTCCCCTCTCATCCTAGGTTTATGGCTAAGACTAATTAAGGAGACAAAAAAAATCATACAAATGTATTTAATATGAGTTTAACTTGCAATGGACAGACATAAACCCATCAATCTGTACATTTTATATTACTAGGTGTGTTAAAGCTGTGGATGGTCATGGAGAAGGAGAAATGGATGTAAAGCTATGATCTGATCATAATAAACAAAAGAAATGAGTAAGATCTGTTTGTTCCACTTCTTCTCCACCAGAGTGCACAGCTTTGGCTCTGGGTGTAGGCAGGACATCTCTGTAATGAAGAATGAAGTCCTTTATGACCTGCTTCAGGGGAATGCCAGAAAATTCTTCTTGGGTTTTATGACTTGCTTCAGGGCATTTGGGAAAGGTATAACTGGTATTTCCACTTCTGGTGTTTACTCAAATACCAAGGTACCATATTTGGGGTAGCATGCCCTAAATCTCAGCATAGATAATAGTGTTTCTGTTAGTACTGGACCAACAACCTAGGCAGATGGCATTCAGCAATCATTCCTTCACTTAAAAGCAGACCTTGTATGTTTATCAAAGGGAAACAACACTCTTTTTTCTACAGCTTTTATAAATGTTTTTTTCTTTAAGCTAAAACTATTGTGAATAGGCAGGCATCATTGTTAAATATTGAAAAAAATTCACAAGTATGTGGAAGAGACTCAGATGATCTTACCAACTCTTTGTCCCTCCTGACAGCTTTATAGGCAGATGGGTATTGACTCTGTCTAGACTTCCACAGAGAGAAATTCTCCATTCCAGAGAATTGGGTGTTTCTACATGCTTCAAATTACACAGATATTAGAAATAGAATGTTCAGTATGCACAGCCTGCTGGACCTGTTTGAATGAGGTATGTGTGGTAGCACCAAGCTATGAAGTGCTTTCAGTGGTGACCCAGTAATAACATATATGATTTAGCAATAATTTTGCAACAGCTCATTTTCAAAGAAGAATCATTTCAACTTTCAGATATAGTATGTAATCACACACACACACACACACACACACACACACACACACACACATACACACACACACACAGGATATGATTATATTCTTATTTCCATTTCTTCTGCTGCTCTTTTTGGTAAAAACTCTGTGTCTGATAAATCTTTTTAATCACTTTCTGATCTTCTTCCTCTCCTAAAATATTAAACTCTTGATGGACATTTCATCTATTCTTTGTTAGAATGGAAAATAGGTGGAGAGGCTGCCATTTACATACAATGGAAATCTGTAACAATTATGTAATATTACTTACCATTTGTTATCTGAAAATAAAATTATGCCAACAAGGAAATAAAATTTCAAGAGGCCAAGGAAAAGAGTTATTTTGGAGCATAGATATTGTGGAAGAATAATCTCAGAAGCACAGATTCAATTAAGTTAGAGAATAAATTGCTATAAAGCATGATTGACAGGAGCTATGCAGCTCTGTGATGTTGCTCACGGGAAGAAAGTTAGAGGTAAGGCAAAGAAGTGATAACAAAAACATATTTCTAATGCTGATTATAAAAACATAAGCTAAACAGGAAGATATAACATGCTAAAAGAAACCAGTTCTACTCAATAACCAATTTTGAAAACTGAATATAGGATAAAGTTTCCAAGGATAGTTTATCCAATTCAGAATTTCTCTTGCCATCCCAAATTTAAGTATCCAATCTGCCCAAAGAAAGATTTTTCTGACGTTTCCAGGATTTTTTTTGTAAAATTTTCTTCTTAAACATTGTGAATTTAATACCAGACTCTATATTTCTACTCCATTGTAAAGACCACACAATTGTTCTAATTAAAATTAATAAGGGACAAAAATAAGAAAACTAAAGCAACGTGGCAGTATTGATAGCTTTGTTTCAGAGGCTGAAGAGGCAGTTACTACACATTCAAAAGACCTGTAGGGGAAAGGAGGCTCCGTGAAGAGGAGAAAGTTAACAAGCAAAACTGAGTGGATCCACATGCAGGAGTCCGGGGAAGTAGCATCAGATGCTTCTATGAAGATTTGAGACTGCAGGAGTAAATCTGCAGCGGGGATCCAGCAGGGCTGAGGCCAGACATTCTCTCCAGGGTTTCCCGCAGATGAAGCGTTGCTCTCTAAGAAGGACGTGAACCAGAGGAGCTTATCTAAAGATCGGACACCCAAGGGAGTATTTAAGATATAGGAGAGGTACTAGATATGAGGTTCAAATGTCCCGCTCTCCAGAGTGTGTCACCCACATAGAAGACAGAAAGAAAACTAGATGGAAAGGATTTAAAAACAAAAAAATCTACTGATACTGGCAACAAAGGACTCTCTCCAACACAGCCAAAGCCTAGGGTATTCCATAAATGAAATCCACCATTAGACCAGCGTCACTCAGTATCTCAGGATACAGAGTTCAATCAGGTTTTAGGGCCTCTTTCTACAGAATGGGCACCTAGGATGACCAGACACTTTCTAATTCAGAAACACGGAAATAAGAAAAGAAGAAGGAAAGAGAGAGAGAGAGTAAGAGAGAGAGGAGGGAGGGAGGGAGAAAGGGAGGGAGGGAGGGAGGGAGGGAGGGAGGGAGGGAGGGAGGGAGGAAGGAAGGAAGGAAGGAAGGAAGGAAGGAAGGAAGGAAGGAAGGAAGGAAGGAAGGAAGGAAGGAAGGAAGGAAGGAAGGAAGAGACCAAGACATTATAAGAAAGAATTTAATTCATTACTACTTTCAATATTGTAATTATATCAGAAAAAGAAAACACCCGCATTAGAATACCATTTTTGGTTTTGAACTGCAATTTTTAAAAAGGAGGGAAAACATCAAGATGACTCAATGGGTAAGAGCCACGGTTAACGAGTTTGGTCCCTAGGGTCCATATGGTGGAAGAATTGAAAGGGCAGGTGCAAGTGGTTTTTGACCTCCACATGGTCACTAGGGCATGCACATTTCCACACAACACATACACACACACACACACACACACACACACACACACACACAAATAAATATAATAAAAAATGCTAAAATAATAATAATAAAACAAGAAAAGTCTTTTACAATTAAAATCTTATAAAATTAAATTTTTAACTATACTTATTTATTTAATCTTAGGAGCAAACCCAGGGTATCATGCATGGTAAGTAAGCAATCGACTACTAAGCATCACTAGCATACCCTCACACCCACCCTCCAGATAAAGATAACCCATCTAAAAATCAAAGAAAGTGTTAAACAATAAAATTCTAGGTTACCCAGCATGGAGTAAAAAAAAAAAAGAAAATAACAAAGGGAAATACAATTGAACATAGAGATTTATCAAAAGTCAATATGTTTGCAAATAAAGAAGTTTTAAAAATGAATGGGAAAAAATATTAAAGAAACAACAAAAAAAAAATGTCCAAATTGAACTGAGACACATTTAACTGATCTCCACATTTAAAAGTCCATAAACTACCTAAGCCATAGGTAAGCAAGCAAAAGAAAACAAACACAAACCTACCTTTCTGTAACAAAGGTTCTTTATCTGAAGACTAAAGAGACATCTGAAAATGAGAGAGAGAAAAACAACCACATATAAAAATCTCTAGACAAAAGTAGTATGAATCTCTAAAACAGTAATGCAAATGGTGTTTTTAAGTTGTTAGTCATGGTTTAACATCTACAAATTTAATTCAAATCTATCTACCATTTATGAAAGGATAAATTTATTTTTTTTCAACATTCAGTCTCTCAAAAAAGTTTGCCCTTCTCTGTATTTAGAAGAAAGTGCTGGGAAATCTTCTCAAGCAAAAACAAATTAATTAATAAGAAACATTCAATGTATCTTCTAGATGTATATCAACTTGTATTTCCAGTTCCAAGCATGAAGGAGGAATTCTGTGTGATTATTTTGACAGACTTTATCTGGAAAACACAGGTGGCTTATAGAGTCTCTAGAAGAGAAAAAAAATTAAGTCACCCCATGACACTGTCAACAGACATGTGTGACAGTCTATTCCCTTGCCGTTTCTACACCAAGAATGTCAACTTACAAATACTGTTGGGTCTGCTGCTACCAAAGAGACCCCCTCCTTATTCCTTCTTTGTATATGATGAACTCTGTCAAAAATCCACCAGGGACAAGTTTGCAGAGCCATCCTGGCTCCCTATTTCTATCCTGGATGAAAGATAATCCATAAAATGAGAGCTCAGACCAGTGCAGAGTCTTTTAGCTCTTGCAACACCCACAAGAGTGAAAATCCCAGTTACAGAAAGGCCGAGGATGCCAAACATGTGCAGCAAATGTCCTTCACAATGACATCCATGAGGCAGTGAGTCCAGCGCAGGAGAGAGAGCAGTGAAACCACATTCTGGAAAGCAGCAAGGACAGGTGGAGAAAGGGTAGGGCCACAGGGTAGGGCCACGGGCACTCAGCCTGTAAGGAATGGCTTGATGCTAAAGACTTAAACATTACAGTTCAGAGAGAAATTTAAAACATAGAAATGAGATTATTTCTCATCTTTGATCAGTAAAAACCGATACTACTAAATGTAAGACACTATGGGGCTATTTAGCCAGTAATCACAAACTAAATAATAACAACAACAAACAAAAGAATAACAAAGAGCACTTGGCACCACAGAACAACAAAAAATTTTTTTGTAGGGAAGAAAATCTAATGATAGAGCTTAAGTTGGCTCTGAGTTAAGCAATGTAAACATGGTCATGGATTCCGAGATTTGCTTGGGAAAAGAATTTAAAAGCTTTCTTAATCTACAAAAATAGAAATCCACAACTAATAAGAGACTAGTTCATATGTACTACTGGTGGCATTTCGAATTATATTACTTGAAAAAGCTATATGTCAAAATATGGCAGAGCTATAAAGTTTTTATATGTTTTGACAGTAATTCCTTTCGTGGCAATTTATCAAGAGAAACCAATTCAATAAAATAAATGTGGCTCACTATAGAATTATCTGTGGCGACAACAAACATAAAATAAATGTCTACGAAAGAAAGGATTAGAAGATGATGGTAAACTTAGGGCTATAACAGGATCTGTAATTAAAAATTGTAATTATAGGCACTATTCAGATGCAGAAAAATGTTTACTGTTTATTATATGGAGATAAATTAAAAGGGAAGAAGCTAAAATCGTGAGTCCGAGGCAGTTGCTGTTATTTAAAGCCAAGCTAGCTTGTGGGAAAACAAACAGTTAGAAGAAATCAAAACAAAAGGAAAAAAAGCTAATTTAAAATGAAGTAGGAATTCACAGAAAAAAAAATAAGTTCATCCATTAATAAAGCCGTGTACAACCCGGGGGAAATGATCGCCTTAGGAGAAAGCTGAAGTCTTGTGCAGAATTATTCTCTATGATGAAACACCCCAATGTTTAGAAGTTTAAAATTCACTTAGGTTCCCATTCTGATGTCTGATTTTTGACAGGGCCTGTGACTCCTACAGTCTCTGTGTTTTTTCACTTCTAGGTGGTCCTCAATCAATGAGATCTCATCACTCTGCTCTAAGCATCCCTGTCATGCAACAGGCTGGCCCATCCTTGTCTATATGGCAGGGTGCCTGCAAATGGAATTGGCTGTGCAGAATGTCTGAAGCCTAGGCTGAAGACTGGTACATGATCACTTCTGCAACACTGTACTGTTCACAAATGTCCAGAGCCTAGCCTTGGTTCAAGTCAAGAGAAAACTGAATACCAACTCTTCACAGGAAGAGCTGCAAAGAATGTCATGCAGTGAGTATGCCCATCCTAATCTGAGTTGGATCCACAGGACCCACATGATGAAAGTGAAGAATAAAGTTCCTCAGGCTCTCCTCCGACCTCCACACACATCCTTTCACACAAAATAAAGAGATAGGAAATGTTTAAATAGTAAATGTAAATAACAAACATAATATTAAATATTTAACATAA
The DNA here is from genome assembly GCF_049852395.1 of Peromyscus maniculatus bairdii. NCBI lineage: Eukaryota > Metazoa > Chordata > Mammalia > Rodentia > Cricetidae > Peromyscus > Peromyscus maniculatus. The sequence goes on along the minus strand of NC_134863.1, from coordinate 43,134,967 downwards.
AAAGTAAAGTAAAAAACTGTAATAAATTATGCTGAAGTAAAAATTTTCACTTACCAATATCTTAAAGGTTATAAAGCTTAATAACACTCTAGGACACTGTAAAATGTTTTTTTTCTGTATAATCATGCATTACAGCAAGAATGAAAAAATATTTTTTAAATGGACATTATATAGCAAATTTGCATATATATTTATCCTGTGATCCACAAATTCTCATTTCCAGAATCTGCTCTAAAAAGTGAAAATTTACAAGTATTGATGAAATTAGTCACAAGCTATTCATTAAACCTTTTACATTTGTAATAGCTAAAGATTTTACACAAATTCACATTGTTCAATAGCAAACTACATGAGTAAATTATAGAAAAATTCCACAATGAAGCAAAAGGACAGTTTCAAAGGACAAGGGGATAACGCAATGGATAACTGTAGAGTGACCACTAAGATCTGCACTTAAAGGGAAAAAGAAACAATACCTAACTTCCATTTCTCTGATAATCATATATATGACTAATACAACATACATCCTGAGTCTGAAAAATGAGAAGTTAAACCACAAAATTAATGCAATGTTTATTTATGAGGGTGAAGAAAACTGACTTCCTATGTGCATTTTAAAGCACATAAATGTTTTATAATTTTAGGATAAAAAAATATCAAAAAAATACATTTCTCAAACTTACACAAAAAAAATATCAGACACACCATATATTTAAAGGCTCTGTCAACAAAGAAAAAAATATTTAAGTGACCAAGTTAGTGATGAGCTTCTCCACACTGAGGAAAATTTTCCTGAGGGGGGAAAAAGAAAACAGGGAGGAAACCATTCTCCACGGTCAGCTAAAGAGGCCTGTAAGCATTATCATACAAAAGGCAAATAAGTAATTATGAAATCAATTGAGTTAATTATAAGCCCATAATGATAAATTAGAATTAGAAGTGTCATTATAAACTCTTAATTTACTCTCTCTAAAAGAAGTGATAAACATGTCCTCTAAAAAGACAAAAGGACAAGAAACAATAGCAGCCATTGATTAAATCCAATAGCAGTTGGAAGGTGGCTCTCAGGTTTTTTTTTTCTAAACATACCAGTTCCCACAAAGAGTAATCAGGAATTATCGAGGCCATCTGGCACTGAAAAGGAAATATGGGAGATAAGCTGATTGCCTAGACCCTATCAAAGACCATGACAGACGTATCTGAAGGCTAGAAGAGTCCCTGGAAAGCCTCTTTATACTGTAGGTGGGGAAACTGAGCACTACTGAAGGGAAAATCTGCAGAGTGTTGATTCCATTCAAATATACTATCATCCAGGAGTACAAAAGGACTTTTGGGAAATATATCAATCATTTTTAATGATTAATCATGCATTATTTCAAAGGATAAGTAAAGGAACAAATCCAAGGATTTAATATGATTCTTTCATATAAAACATTACTTCAGGTGCCAAGCCATTTAAGCATAACCTCAAACCAAAGAGAGCAAGGTGTGCGCCTATAATGGAACATGTAACAGCACATATAAAGTATAAAAACAGCTTATGTGAATCAGAGGAAAACATGCAGATAATATTATCTTCATTTTTAAAAACACAAAAATAAAAATCAGTAAAAAAGAGATTTTGGGCAATGAAAGATATGCAAAATGAGCACGATGTTTTGACTGTAACTACCCAATTATATAAATGATGAAATTTGAATGTAAATTTGATGATCGATGATATTGATTCTAATGTATTTCTTTTAAGTATGAGAGCAATGTTGTGGCCAAGATCAAATGGGAATCTTTGCATTTTTGCCATGTGATCTGAATGCTTGCAATTCAATTAAACATTGTTCTTATATTTTTTATAAAACTCGGTTCTGAGTCTGTGGAGTAGGAGTGGGAAGAGCTAACCAATGTCACAGTGAATATCAGGCGAATATATCATCTTTAAATACATTTACATACTTTGTAAATGGACCGATACTAGTAATGTTTTCTAAATTTTCATCTTAAAATATTAAAATGGAATGCAGAGTTTATCTTTAATTTCTGATATTAAAATTAGTATAAGTCAAAGAAAAGTTTAGGCCTTTCATCAACTCTCATCTAATTAGCATTTCAAATTGAGTCAAGTCCACAACTTTCATATCTCGCAACTATTCTTGCTCTCTTTAACTTTTCTCTTTTGGTTTTCTTCTCTATTGCTTAAATTATCTTGTACCTTTTTCTAATGACTTTCACTTCTTTCTTCTCCTTTTATTTCTTTACGAAACAAATCCACCAACTAGTAGGGGTGCTTCACTGAGAAAACCCACACTATTAATGTTCCCAGTAAGCATCAAACTTCAGAAGTTGGATCTGTTCGTTGCATCATTCACCAGCTACAGTTACTCCGCAATATTTTGATGTTTTAAATTGTATTAATGTATATATATATTTATGTGTATAGGTGTTTTGTTGCATTTATTTCTATGCACTATTTGCATTCTAGTGCCTGCAGAGGCCAGAAGGGGGCATCAAATCCTGTGGATCTCCAGTTAATGACAGTTGTGACCTGCCATGTAGGGGCTAAGAATCAAACATGGGTCCTCTAGAAAAGCAGCCAAGGCTCTTAACCACTGAGCAATCTCTCAACTCCCAAGTGCTGTGTTTAATGATCATCTGCTAGTCGTATAAGTACAACACAGTGTCATTTCAGCTCCATGGTTATCTACTGCTACATGTAGAAAGATTCAGTCTTCAGTTAGAACAGTGACACCAGATTCATCACATGATCCAACTGTTAAATAACTCAGCACAATAAATTTAGCTGTTTTCACATGAACCACTGATGCGCAAAAATAATTTCGTGCTAATCAGTAATAATGACTATATACCCAGTGAGTCACTGCTACACTTTAAGAGGAAGACCGTGCTAATGCGTGAATAATTATTGACCTGATTAAGTGCCCAATTCTGCTCTTGGGGGAAAAAGTGCACATCATTTAACAATCCAGCTGTATATTGTCGTCACGATAAAAGCAAGGGGTAATTTGGATAACTAATGCACCATCTAAATTCTGTTAGGCAGTTCCCAAAAGCAGATGATGTCCATCTTCCTTAAACATTTCAGGAACCTACATTTTTCTCTGCCTTGTGTCCTTAATGTGCTGCCAACTTTTTTTTCTAATTTTTCATTTCCCTAGAGGCGAGCGGGAAAAAAGAATTAGAGAAAATGAGCAGATGATGGTGTTTTATCTGTCTATAAGTTAAGAGGGTTTAGGGTTTCAGAGAAAAAAAGTAAAACAAGTTAGTGCTTCAAGAGCATTCCCTCCACAAGCCCATGTTTCAGTGCAGTTAGGAAAGCAAGCCTTATTAGGAAACAAGAAAAGATAGGACTTCCAACATTTAACAGAGCCCAAGGTAGAGTGCATACAGACTTAAGAGCTATTACTCCTCAGGACAAAATTCTCTCTGCTCAAATTGTTACTTTTGTTTGTTACGCTAACATTGTCTCTCGTTAAGCAAGTTCAAGAAAGCAGCCAGCTCCCTAGAGTTGCTCTGCCCTTGTAAAGCAGAGCCAGGGTTTTAAGAGGAGTGCTATGGGAAGGCTCCCAGTGCCTTGCCTTGGGAAAGAAGGTGCTGAGTGATTACTAAGCTAACAGTAGAAAGAGCACACCAGGACAAAAACACATTCTTAAACTTACAATATGCCCAAGGGAAATAGTTTGGATCCCACAGCAAGGCTATAGGGACAGCATCATGTTTCAGGTACATCTTAGAAGGAAAGGGGGAATCGATCTACAGTCTTTCAAGAGGCACTGACATCAAGTTGATGCCTGATCTTAGGGAAAGCTGCTGGTACCCACTACACTACTATGTCCATCATGCACACTATAGGCAGAGCTGAAGAACAACAGAAAGTAACCCTGTAGATGACAGTCAACCAAAACACCTCTATACCCTTGAAGTGACACAAGGGTGTGTGGGAAATCATGGAAAACCTTTACTGCAACTCTGTAGAAAGCACAATATTTGCATTGACTGCTGCATTTGGATATCATCAAAGACGGCAGGAAAGAGCCATCTTCATTTGAGAGGTGCTGATCTTATAACTGTTGCTTGTTTTGAGCCGTTCACTTTAATTTGAAGAGGAAATGTGAATCTATTGCCAAGGTACTTTGAAACAACAGTAATATTGAGTTTGGGTCTCCTGAGGCAAGTGTATCTTTAAGTTGTTTGTGACTCAATATTTACTCTCAGTTTTAATCTTTTAACCTTCAACTTCTTACTGAAGAGAATGTTCTCACTCATTGCCAGAGGAATACTGAGTTCCCAGTTGTATTGCAGTTCACTCAGATATCTCCTCACTGAAGACTGAAGACTATTTCCAAATTATAGTACCAAACAATAATTACTTTTCATTTCAATGACTCTTGATCATGAATAAAAATGGGGATATAATGCGCATTATTTGCTGTTTAGAAAAACAAAACACTAAATAACACATGTTAAATGGAGCGTTACCTCAATGATCATGATATGAAGCCATAAAAAATAAAAAGTAATTTATTTTCATCAAGAAAATGTGATGGCCTGAATTATTTTACTTTCTATTAGTTTATACAAATCAGGTCCTACTATGTGAATAATTTAAGGCTATAATATACTTATTTGATAAATATAGTATTATTATACTTATCAAAATGCTATTCCAGCATAGACATTTACTAACTCTTAGAGACCTAGTATGGTATTTCTCCCTGCATAAAAGATTCTTGCATTTGGAGTTATATTATATATAACTATATAACTATATATATATAAATATATATATATATATATATATATATATACATATACATATATAGTTAGTTAGATATAACCATGGGGATGCCAAATGGTACCAGCAATGCTTCTGAGTAAGATGCAACTGGCTGATGCCTTGAAAAATCCACATATAAACTCCGGTACTAAGGACATGCTGAAGTTGTCTTCCAGGAAGTGTGTCGCCAGCACCCACTTGAGGACTTGTTGAATTGAAAGAATGGATGTGCAAAGAAGCCAGCCCATCCGAACAATGAGAATTAGCTGTCTCAAGCTCAAAGTTCTGTACAGAACATACATCTTACCAGCACCCCTGAGGTGTGGCATGTGAAGAAACACAAACACTGCACAGCCTGTGCACCAGAACCCTAAAAGTATATGCATTTTAGTCAGCAGAAGCTTTGTTCCTCTCTTTTCCTGTCACTAACCAGTGTAAGAGACAGCCCTCGCCTCTCTGAACCTCAACTTCTCGCTGGCCAACCTCCCAACTAAACCTGCTCTACCTGCAAAAGTTCAGTGTCATAGGATCCTATTCTAATTGCATCTCAGAACCAAAGACGACACCATAGTCTACATACGTTGGGGGGGGTGAACCTTATGATCTTAGGTAGGTAAATTTGATGTGGCAGGCTTGGTACTGCATACAAGCTGGATTCTATCATCATGTCCTTTTATTAAATCTGCATTTATTTTGTAGAGAAGGGGGTCTTTTACATCAAGAATCCTAAATATAAGTTATGTCCATATGCCCAGATAAACCTCTGGATATAACTAAGTCAAATAAATGGATATTCTTTACTTCATTGCTGACATAAAAGATAATCCCAGAAACTGCACTACCATTCTTAATTTCCATTTCCCACAGCTTGTTCACTAACTTGTTCATATTTGTCTTAATGATGATGGAGGTAAATAGGAACAAGTCTCCTCCCTGTTTTTCTCAAAACCAGAGTCACTGTGAAACTGTACTGTAAATACATAACACTCAAGGAACAGCCACATTCACACAAAGGCCCAGAGTAGGAAGGGTGAATGGAACCATCCACTAGGTTCTGATTACCTAGAATAAGGTATTGACTTTAATTTCAACTAAAGATATACTTTTTGGAAAGCAATATTCTTTGGCTCATGTGTTTCCTTGAAAGATTTTGAGAAGTCTTTGGAAAGGTAAATCTTTAAAGGTTTACCAAAATAAATAATGATATAAAAAGCTCACCTGAAAAGCTAGGTTGAGAAAATGAGAAATGGAGAAATAAAAATATGCCAGAAATTCCTAACGTGGATAAAATCCAGGTATTATTAAAATTTTCTGTCCATTGAAGAAAAGAGAAAAAGCCAACATTTTCATCAACAAAATGCAGAATATTGATTCTGTGAGAGGAAGTTTCCTCACACACGAAATGAAAGGATCTCTAGATAGTCATTCTCTCAGTCAACACAAGTTTCTTTGAGAAACAAGAACAGGGAGAGAGCCCAGTACAGGAAGGGACATTTTGAACTATACAACGCTATCTAAAACAGAGGGGGCATTGATTCCTTGCTTTAATTCATATCTCAGCGACATAAACAATTTTCCAAGATTCTCTTAGCATTCACTGTATTTTGGAGCTGTGTGTACACTTTCCCCATGGAAAGCAAAGTTAGCTCAATTAAAGATCTATGATGATTCATCTTATGTGCTTATATGGTCTGTCAAATTAAATTTATTTCTGGTTGGTCTGTGCTGGTCTTTCTTAGAAAAACTGATGGTTCAGCACACTGATTGTAGACAAGATGTCCCTCTCCAACGCAAGGTGTCATCATTCAACCCTTTCATGACCTGAATGGAACCAAAGGTGATTTTCTTGTCTCCCTGCTTGAGCTGAGTCATCGCACTGCAATGCTTTCCTGGGTCTGAGGTCTTCCACTTGCAGACAAGAGTTGGAGAATTTCAGCCTTTGTGGTTGTGTGAATCTAAGAACATAAAATGAATTCTCTCTCTCTCTCTCTCTCTCTCTCTCTCTCTCTCTCTCTCTCTCTCTCTCTCCTCTCTTGCTCTCTTACTCTCTCTCCTCTCCTTACCTCTTCTCTTCTCTACTATTGGTTACTATTATCTTAAAAATTATAATATAAGATTCAGCTAATTAGAATAATGTAAATTACCTAATATCCAAGAGTTTAATCATCTTCTGTCTCAAGTTGTTGTCCAATGATCATTCTTATCAACATACTCTATTGTGCAAGAAAAAGACAATGACATGGAAGTTCAGCTTTCTAAATCCTCTGAAGTTCTCTTCAAAAATCCAGTGGCTAAGAGGGTTAAAAACACAGACTTAATTGAGCTTCGTGAGCCCCTGGATTCATTTTGCATCTTTCAACATCACGTGCAACATTTTTTCAGTTCAATGTGCATTTTTTTCAGTCCCCCGTTCATAATGGACTCAGGCCGTGGTGTGAGTGACTAGAGTGGAAGAGAAAAGGCATGAAATGTTTCTTTCTTTCGAGAATGTTAAATCTTCCTGGAGAGAAAATGCACATCAGGATTTATAAAATGTAAAAATTCTTACTACAACAACAAATAATAGGAATGCAAATAAACACTTTAAAAAGTGAGATTACAAGCAAACAACTCCTAGAACCTATAGCACTTGAGTTTGACCTTGGAATGAAATTGGTCATGTAAATCATAGGAGCCATGTCAGCTAGGATGTGGAAGAAGAAATAAACATTAGACCATTACTGGGAATTAAGAGCTGTATACTGAAAGGACTGGAGAGCTGACCATGGGAGATAAATAAGGATACGATACAAACAATAACAAGAAGAACAATATAGTACAGTGGCCAGAGGAGAAAGTATAAAAGTTTCCTTTGATTAGCAAGCTTGTGTAATTTATATATTGAATGTCATCACATACATTATTATACTATAAACTGAGGTGCTGTTTTCTTTCCACATCTCTGTGACTCTGCTGAAATTGCAGAGGTAAATTTTATTTCCTCTCCACACTGACTGGCAGAGTGAGTCAGAAACTCTGGCAAGCTCTGAGGCCAAGACATGTTTTACTTTTGCTTGAAAACATTAGCAACTATTAAAATAATTCTCTTCATTTCATCTGTTATACAATAGACAGGAAACGCATGGAAGAAAAACACATATACCCAGGATCCATTAGTCCTTTCACAGCTGGGGAGAAATGAAACCCTGCTTTATCAAAGTAATTGGGTTATTATATGAGACTAACTTCACTGAAGCTCCTTTTCTCTCTGTAGAAAATAAATAAGTGGCCAGCTTTTCATATCCCTAGCATGCATGTTCACTTTTAGGTTTTGTGTCACTTCTCAATACAGAATGCATATATTTTGTAGCTTAAACTGTCACCTTATTATTCATTTGGTAATTATGTGAGTGTCTGCTGGATGTCAGGTGCCAGTGTAAGTAATAGAAATAAAGTGATCAGTACAGATCACAGGACCCCAGCCACTGTGCAGCAAACATTCCAGTGCATCAAGACAGCAACAATGGAGTCAGTAAAGAGACAGCATGGTGATTTCAGACTGTAAGCTAATTTGATGAAGGGGGCGGCGTTGATGTGACAAAAGGTAACTTTAGGAAATAAGGCCATCCTTTAAACACAATGGTCAAGGGAGAGATCACTAAGGGGGCATGCTAGTATTTGGCCTCCAGGATATAAAGAGGCAGTAGATGGAGGAGGAAGAATGTTCTAGGCAAATGGAACAGCAAATGAAATGATCTTGACATAGATGCAGAGACTTTGGTATTTTCAAGTAACAGTAAGGGTTGGCTACAAAATAGGGACTAAAAACAGTGCCTGGATTTGGAAAGTGGGAAGGGTATCACTGTATATGTTTTTAAAGGATTTACCCAGATGAGAGAATCAAATAGAGCATTGTAGCTCAGGCAAGAAATTAAGGAAAGAGCAAAAAAAAAATAGTCTTCACACAGGTTAGAAAATATTCTTGTCTGGACAAAAACTGCACTGTTTCCTTTGCCAGTTTCTTAAGTAGGGAATTTTATTCTCAATTAGCTGTTTTAAACTGTAAAAGATTCTAAAGATAAAATGAAATTTTATTTTCTCTTTGTCTTGGACATTTTCCATAAATGCACATACAAAGAAATGCAGGGGGGAAACTTCCAAACCATTGCTCAACTAACTTAGGCAGTGTTTATCAATTGCCCCCTGTGTCTTTCACAATTGCAGGTGCGATGGATTTAGAAAAGACAGAACATTTGCTTCCTGCCCTCAGGGAGCTTAGAGTCAGTATAAGCTTTCCATGAATGCAAAATCACAGTGATACAGTCACAGAAACTCCATCAGCAAATCCTACACTTACTTTTGTAAAGATTATAGAATTATATAAAAATTACTGCTTTGTAAACTCATCGGAAAACATAGAAATCAGTTGGGGCAGAAATACAAAAGAAGGGTCTTGGGTTTTGATACATGGACACAAAGGCTACTACTATTCACAATGTGAAGACTCGGAATCGCATTTCCAAGGGAGAGTAGAAATTGCAGCTCTACATTTGCCCTAGGGAATGGAAAGAAGCGAGTGGAGATGAACCACACTGCAGATTTGAATTCAGTAGATGCCATCAGACTTCTCAGTTGTCTACAAGTAAGAATGAATGTCAAATTTTTCTTATTTCTTTTGGGAAAAGGTGCAAATACCAAGGAAAAGAATCATGGCAAACATATTCATTTAGGGAATATGTTTAGGGAATATTGTAGTTAGCTCAACAGATGCATCCAGCGTATTTCAAGCAGTGTATTTTAGCCACCTTAAAATTCTTAGAACTCCCTAAGATAGATTATAACCCAAATAAGACTGAGGAAACTTGGGAGACACAAGGTTACCTCATCTGGCTATTGTCACCATATGGTTAATAAAAAAGATAAGAAAGCTTACAGGGCATCTCTTGTCACCAAAATGTTTTACTTTGTGATAGAAGTCATAAACACTAGGGATTTTGTAAAATGTGGAGATCTGAGCTTTAGGGAAATATGCAAATACAAGGAAAAGAAACAGAGTCATATCAAATTTTTCATTTAGGAAATTGGTGAGGGTGAGAGTACAGTTAGCTCAATGTAAAAAAAAGTCAGAGAAAAGGGTCAATTTACTGTGAAACATGACAGGGATGTGGACGAAGTCGAAAAGATGAGAACCTCTCTGGGAAGCAGGTCTGAGGCAGCTGGAAAGAACAAAGAGAACTAATTGAGAGCTACATGTCGAGTGTAAGTTAAGTCAAAGTAACTTTTCTACTGATGGCATTCTCGGCCTTAAATCTGATTATAATTGCGGGATCAGCTAAGGTCTGCTCTACCTTCAGATGAACCATGGCAGCTGTCTGAAGCTAGGCCTTCCCAGAGGTGATGGGGTCAAGCTGCATGACATTTTGTTCACACTGAGCTGCCCATCTGCTTTCTAAGACTCATAGTGCTGCAGTGCACAAAAAAGAGAACAGTTGTGTTCACCTCTGACAAGACCTGAGAGGCAGACAGACAAAGAATGATGGGTGATTTTAGCACCATGCAATGTAGTGCAGGAAAGCAGCAAGAGAGAAGAGAATAAAGAAAGTTGACCAGAGACTGACACAAAACCAACTCTTCCTTAATTAATCTTCTGGTTGTTTACTTTTTTCTTTCTCTGGTGGGTTAATTCCCAATGAATGATCTACATAACTTCACTGCTGATACACCACAGTGATGATGCATAAAATAACCACATGCTAAGTTCTCCATTGTTTCATCTCAGAAGATCCATGACAACAGATGCTGAGACAAATGTAGTCTATCCTAAGTCACAAGGTCTGTTGCTGATTTTCCAAGATGACTATTTTCTTCTCACTGCACTTTCTTTCTTCCCCACATAACCATACAAAATGACAAAAAAAAGCATATTTTACAAAAACATACCTGAAGCCCTGCCTTGAAAATAAGTCTATTTAAACTACATTGGCTTGGCATACATCCCATAGGAAAGATACCACAACAAGGAGCAAACAGAAAAGAATTCTTCCCTCTCAAAGCCAAGATATTCCATATGTTCTACAGTTCATAAAGACAATCAGCCAAATAAATCTTCAAGCACCACCCTGGTTTCATCTCAGCAACTCATGAATCAACAAATAATAATATTTTCAAATGATTCATGGTGCAAACCTAAGATTATATGTTCTTGACATAGTTGACAACATAGTGTAGATACATTGGGCCTATGTCTAAGTCCTTACCACATTTTATTCAAGACGGATATTTATGTTAAAGAAAAACTAACATACTAACATCGTTCCTAAGTGATATGCACAACAATTTACTGCTTTTCTAATCCCATATCACGTTTTGTAAATTGCAAACAAAATGTGTAAAAAAAAAAAAAAGAAAGAAAATATGTGGAAATGTGAGCTTCTATTCCTTTAAACACTGTATCCAAGAAGAAAATAGCTAACTGCTATCTCCAATTCTGAAGTCACTTCTATTTTTCTCTCCTTCTGTCCATTTTGCTCATCCTATAGAAAAATGTTTGAAAACCTTGAGGTTTCACAGTCTTATTTGATTTTCTATTAGCTCCCTAGATAGTCAACAATCAAACTGAAATTGCCGAAAACGCCAGGCTATTATTTTAACCCTAAAGATCCTCCCAAGTATGCAGCTCTTCAGTATAGACAACAGAGAAGTGCTGCCTTTTGTACTGACTTGAGATAAATTTGGCATTTCCTTTCTGGAAAGGCTTTCAGGCTTTTCAAGATGGTTGCAATTTGAAGTCCCAAATGGCTTATTTATGCCTTCATAAAATGTTTGCAAAGCTCCGGTGTTCAGACTGTGTGCAATTCACAAAGGCAAGGAATATTATTTCAAAAATATAATATTCCTTGGTCTTTGCTAGCAGTCCTTTGTCTGGCAAATTCATGCACCTTGTACCTGGCTTAAGCTAAGTACAGTAACAGCAACACTAGAGTCCTCCCTATCTTAAAGAGGCTGAAAGTAAATGATGCCTGGCACTTTACAGCCAGCAAGGCACATTTCAAACTTGACAACATGTTACTGTGTCTTCCTGACTTCTCTTAACCTTGTTCATATGAAAGTAAACTTATATTCTGGTCAGTTCAGCATTTTTACATTATATAATATAGAGATTATATATTATATATTATATACAACATAAAGATGTTATAGTGTGTAAAGCGTCTTTGTGATAGTATCTCTTGCACAATTTTGAACTGCTTTTTGTTGTTGTCTTTACTATCAATGGTGCTAGCAGACACAGTCAGATAACGCTTTCTACCTCATGGCCTGACTACATAAGAGTAACATTAGAAAAGTTTATTGAGATGAGCTATTAAACATATTTAAAGTTGCTGTTTGATATTAATGAGAACAAATACATAAAATGCTCAGGTTCAGGGTTTATCTCTTTTCATTGAAATGATCACTGTAGTGAATTTTAGCATGTGCTACTAAGTGAGAGAAAAGAAAGGCATATATAATTTTATTGCAGGGCCTGATTGATCTAAACACCTGCCATTGCTTTGAGGATAATATTTTTGAAGGTTTGGATAAATATAGAAGAGATTTTTTTTCCCTCTCTTGTTTTGCTATTGCCTTTTTATTTATAGTCGAAAGGAAAATTATAAACGTGTTTTCAACTATCTTCTAACTACAGGGGAAAATCTTGATTGAGCCAATAAAGAAACTCCTACCCCTTCATTTGACAGTTTGGGCCTCCACACCATGAGAGAATGGGTGCTGGAATGTGATAGGAAAATTCCCTCACTGATATGAAGGAGCACATTGGTGTTGACATGCCCTTTCTACACCTCTTTTCTGGAGCCACAAAAGCGGCTTCTGATCAGAGGCACTAGATGAGGAAGACCA
>NC_134863.1:35267300-35397300 GCF_049852395.1 Peromyscus maniculatus bairdii | reverse complement strand
CAGATCTGAACTTCGTAGGCTGTACTGCCTGGGAGAACCTGGGAGATGAGGCTTGCACAGCTTAGCAGACATTGGCTGAGCAGGTGCTTACTGTGTGCCAAGGAGGAACGCAAGTTGTGTATGTGATAAAGGGGAGGCCCGGGAGACCCTGCCACACTGACTTCTGTTATAGGTCCCAGCTTTCATCCTGGGACTGTCAGACTTTGACTCTCCTGGAACTGGGGAAGGGATGAACATGGAGGATAGAAGGAAGGCTTCTTTGGGGATTTATGAAAAAGGCTATATTTGAGAGCTCCGTGGCACACGAGTGGGTGCCCAAACACACATATGCACACATGCACAGGCAGTGACATGTATTCACATTTCTTCTACTCTTCTGATGCCTTTGCTACTGGTGCTGGTCCCCGCATTTAGCAATTAGTGAAATCCAGTTTATCTTGTGACTCACCTTTCTGGAGGCCATAATGCTGCATTTTAACTTGGGCATAACCAAAATATGTCAGGGCAGAGGCTTGCCTTGTTTTTCTCCATGTCCCCCTCAGCCCTCTGTGCGGTGCCTGCAGCTTCTGGCAGGTTGGCTGGACTGTACTTAGTCATGCCCAGTGCCTGCCCCCAAGGCTCTACCGTTCTCAACAGGAGTGACTTGTGCTTGCCAGCATGGGATAGATCACCGCGTCTCTGTGTGGTCATTGAACAGGATGCCGTTGCTTTTCTGACTCCGCTTAGGAACCAAGTCCCGTTGTCCTTCCGCGTGGTTTGGAGGAAGCACCTTCCTTGAGGACCTGCATATGGCTGAGTGCCAGCGTGCTCCTAGAATTTCCTGGAATAAGAGCACCCTGGCCGCGGGGCCTCATTTTTATTAGGCGGTTGCAGTAGAAACTGTGTTGGACTTGCTCTGAGCCTATGTGTAACAGTAGGGGTTTACCTCACACACTGCTCCTTCTGCCCTGAACGGTGGGACTTGCAGCGTTTAAGGTCTGCTTTAAGTGCAGGTCCTGGGAAGGGTTTCTTTTCACCTTTCTTTTCTTTTTTTAACTATCCAGGCTAAAAAATAATAGCTTTTCCTTTGTTGTTTGTCCACTCTAAGTGTCAGATGATTTTGAAGTACACGTACTTCTTTCCAGGGACTACAGTGTTTGAACTGAGTGATGTGCTGTGGCGGATAGTCCAGGCCACCTTTAGAAACATGTAGATGGGAAAGAGTGGATGTTTTTCTTTGTGCCAGGGTGCCTTTCCCTGTGCCGTGTGCATTGGCTACGTGAGGTCAGAAGCAAGATCCTTCCTGGAGCTGGGAATAAATACTGCAGAGAAGTTCCACGTATGTTTTCCCCTCTGCAAACGCCACCTCAGAATTTCTGGTGCCAAGTGGCTTGCTGTTGGGTGGGGATATCTTCTCCGTTCTCTCTGAACAAGTAGAGACACTCTGTGGAGAAATTATGGTCATTAATGTTATTATCATCATCAAGAGTATGCAGAAAGGGCTTATGCAGGAGGGGGGAAGTTTGCTAGCTTATGTTATAGTATGTTGATGAGGTCTGGGTGAAGACTGAGCATTAGAAACCAATGAGAATTTGTCCAGGGATTCCTTCCCTTTACACACACACACACACACACACACACACACACACACGACGAAATACGGCTTTTGTGAGGTTCTGTAAATCATGTAGAATGCACTGCTGCTTCCATACCATTCATTCCTTGACCTTCAGCGCATGTGTGAAGAAGAGCAACGATATCATCCATCGCATAAATATATAGAACCTACAGGCAAAGAGCTGCACATTTAATGGGCCTGGAGTTGTGAAAAAATGCAACATGTCTTTGGTCTGAAATGACATTAGTTGCAAAGCCCACCAGGAGGCAATGCCACTGCATGAAATCAGATCTCCAAGGACTGATTTCGGCAGAAAGTTCACGACCCCGGCTCTCCAAATTGGCTGTGTGACTGCTGGGCCCAGGCTGCTTTTTACACATTATCTCATTCATGGTTTTCAGTAGCTCATCAAAGTCCTCAGTCTCATTTTCACAGAGAGGAATCCAAGACTCAAAGAGATTAAATAACCTGAGGTTATCTTACAGGGCCCTTCGAGGGTGGAAAGGGTAATGCCCATGCCGGAACCTTGGGTGGAACATTCTTTAGTGTTGACCCTAAGTCCCAACATTGTCACAAGCGGAGGAGCTTTTTGTCTACAATACAAATTTAAGATGAGCCCTAACTAACGTCCTTATGCCATGAACTGTCATGAAGGGTTTGGGCGAGGCATCCACTTGGGGACAGGAACATTCCTGGGTGGTGGAGATGAAAGTGACCGTGGTCATGAAGCACCCAGGACTGGGCTAAGTACATCCTAAGAGCTCGGTTTACTGAGCTGACTTTCCCATGTCCCTCTTCTCATCTTTCCTCCCCTCCCTGTGCTCTTTTCCTGAACCCCTCAAGCCCGGACCTGTCCTTCTCTTTCTGACTCAACAGCTTTTTTTATTTCTCCCTCTCCCTGCCCTCTCTGCAAGCCTCTTTTAGCCTGAAGCTGAGGGCACACTTACAGCAGCACAGGCAGCTACCATCCGAGATCAGATTATACCCAGTCCTGCAGCAAGCCTGGAGCTTCCAAGGGGGAGGGGGGGGAATGCAAATGGCGGCCACAGAAGCTCCTTGATGGGCACAGGCCGCAGGAGCATCTGCTTGGGCGCAGTCTTGTCCTTAAGGAGCGTACAGCCTCCACAGCACTCAGCGGTTGGCGACACTGGTTGAGACCCTTTGATGTTTGTTCTTCAGCAAACTCCAGAGTCCCCAGATCCCTCTCAATGTTCCTCCTCCACCATAGTCTTCTAACTGGACCAAACCATTCCATTCAGCAAACAGTGAGTATGGCCATGAGGCGTGTCAAGGAATACGAGGATGCATTTGACACATCCTGGCCTTGGGGAGGTGATAGTCTATGTCAAGGGCTACAGACACACACTCATCACACCTTAGAAATCACCATGGAGTGTAACAGGTGTGCAAAGCGCTTCAGAAGATAGAATGAGGGGCAGTTGTGGGAGGCTTCATGAAGGAGAAGGGGGAGGCGCTTGAGGGTGAGTTGTTCCTCTGGGATGAAGTGAAAAGGGGACAGTGGTTCAGGTCAAGGATCAGAGGGTAAAAATGCAATTTGCTGGGATTAGAGAAAGTGGGAGGAAGTCATGGGAAAGGTTGACTTCAGGCCAAGTGTGAAGAACCTGGAAGGCTGTATGCCGCCTTTGAACTTCATTTAATCATTCTTAGTTGGGGAGCTATCAAAGTGGCTATGTTCCCCCATTTCCTTCCTTCCTTCCTTCCTTCTTTCTTTCTTTTTTTTAATCTTTTTGAAACTGAACTCAAAGGGTTAAAGCATCACTCATAATTCTTCATCTTTGCGTCACCTGATGATTTTCTATGTGCCTTCCATGGCCTCACACAGATGCTCACTTTTACTAAATGGGATCTGCGTTATTTTCTCCTTTTAGAAACAATTATCTTCATGTGGCTACTTGATCTTCTTAATTATGATATTAATTGCTAAATCTGTGCCAGAATCATCTGAATTATTATGCCTAAACTTCTTACATGAAGCTTTGGAAAATGAAAATCCTGACCCTGAGGTTTACCTTGTGTGTGATGGCAGACGAGGTGTTTAATCACCATCCATAAATCCTCAGCAGGCTGATCACACCGACCTCATAAGACATTGTGGAGTGTCAGAGGAACCTAGTTCTGAGTGCTACAAGACACTTCAGCAGTAGCTGCCCTGTTACTGTAATATCGTTTTGTTTTGTTTTGAGACAGGGTCTCACTATGTAGCTCTGGCTGTCTTAGAACTCACTCTACAGACCAGGCTAGCCTTAAACTCAACAGAGATCTGGCAGCCTCTGCCTCCCAAGTGCTGGCCTTCAAGGAGTGTGCCACTATGCTCGGCTGTTCCGGTCAGCTTGGTATTCTAGAAGGAAGGTAGGAGAAGTCAAGGCAAGAGAGTGTGGATGCTTGTAATCCTCAGGAGGCTGAGGCAGGAGGACCACTTGGTTGAAACCAACCTTGGCTATATAATGAAATGTTAGAAAGAAAAAAAAAAAGATGATGAGAAGAGAGAACCAGGGACCAGGGACGAGAGACCAATCCAATCCAATGCAGTGGCCACTTGTTGGTGCAAATAAGCATCATTTGTTGAAATTTGGACATATTGTTAAGCAACATTAGTAACTGGGACCTCTGACCCTTCCACACCTAGAACCTTTCAAGGGAGCCATGAAGGGCTTGGAATGGGTCACAGACCTGGCACCCGGGAGCAGTAGTGCCATTGGTTTTAATAAGGGTATGTTGTTGGGACTGAGGTGACCAGGAGGTAGGGGATGGGCGTGATGGGATTACATAGGCATTGGTGTCAAGATAAATAAATATTAAACACCGCCCACTCACCCACCCACCCGGTCCTTATGTGTGCTGGCTCCAGCTTCTGCAACATGTGCTCCTCTGATGTGTCCATGCCGGACGTACCTCTCAACTGCCCTCCCCTCTCCCATCCTCTTCCTCACCCCCAACCTCCTTAGGTCCAGTCTTTCCAGCAGCCCAGGACCCTCCAGATTAGAGCTCTCTGGGGACCAGCCCCTTTTGAAAGGAAGAAAAAGAGAAGAAAACCAGAAAGCAAGTAAGGAACAGGAGAATGAAACCAGCGAAGGGGCAGCGGCGCCTTGAGCTACCTCACTGCATCACAATGAATATGGACTCTATTAAGCTCCGTTCTGCCTGTTAGTGTCTCCCGGGGCAACACAGCCCCCATATGGCAAGCATGCAGCAGATTAGGGGAGGCCCCCGGGCCGCATGGAAGGCCAGGGCCTTGACTGGCAGTTGAAGCCCCTTCCCTCCTCCCCCTCCTCCTCACACTTGACACTGCCTGTGTTTATCTAAAGTTAGGAGGGTGGGGGGCTGCCTTGGAAGGGTTTTGTCCCAGCTCTAGAGAAGGGGTGGGGGCTGGAGCCCTGTGGGGAGAGGGGAGAGAGGTAGGAGGTGGAGGTGGGGCAGTACGGAGTGAGGCTGGAGGGGAGGCTTCATACATATTCAGGAGGCGCGCTGAAAGGAGAGAGAGAGAAATAAAGCAGATGGAATTCGTGTTAAAGAACGGCACAATCACCCTGTTTGGAGCCCTCCAAAAACAAAAAGAGAGAAAGAAAACGTGGAAGCAAAGAAAAGGGCGCAGCCTCCTAGGAGCACAGGAGTTCTTATCCAATTAGCAGGGTTGTCAAATTGAATTTATATGGAAGGAGGGTGAGGGGATTGAGATGGGAGTGTGGAAGAAAAAGAGGCGATTTCCCTTTTCTCGTGTCTGTCCGTCCGTCTACACACACACACACACACACACACACACACACACACACACACACACACAATCTCTATAGAAACTCGGCCGTTTTCAGGAAGGCGTAGAAGTCACAAAGAAATGAGCCGTCTTCGCAATGTCTTCGTTCTTTGCTGGAGGTGGGAACTATTTAGATGCAGTTTACCAAGAGTGGCAAGTCCAAGGAGAGCCTTGTCCTTCGTTAGGATGGCAGAAGGTCTTCTCTCTGGGAATTCTCTGCAGACAGGCCCCAGGTGCCTTTGCCTTGAAGGCAAGGGTATTCCACCTGCCTGAGGGAGGAATGACCTGTTACCATCTTGTTATAGTGGATTCAGAACGTGGAGCCCAGGCACACCGCTCTGCCCCAAATGTCACAGGATATGAATTCCCTGTCTTTGTGTTAATGTCCAACTCTCTTACCCTGATCTTCACAGCATGACTCTGTCTCAGCGTCCCATCTGTCACTTTTTATTCTTGGTCTCCAAAGTGGGATACAAGCTCCCAAAGGTGACTCCGAGCAATTCCATTGTGGCCCTGAAAGTAGCAACTCCCTCGGCATTCATTTCTGTCGGGAGAAGTAGGGCATAAGTCAGCCACTAGGATTTAATCCAGGAGCTGGCAGTGACACTTCTGGGCCACAGAACAGTGCCCCCAATCTGCACAGTATCCAAGATATCTCTTGGGTGGAGAGGCCTTGTCGGTGGGGACCCTAACCACTCCTTCACTTGCTCCTCAGCTTTCTTGTTCTCTCTTAAGTGGATTTTCAGATTATATTATTTAGTTTTAATTAAATTACCTCTCACAAAAGGGTAAGTGGCTTAAAGAGATGGCTGCGCGGGAACTGGCTTGAAGAGAAGGTTGATAATCTGAGTGCATGCAAACACAGAAAGGAAAACAGTGGAGCTGACCTTTCTGTGGCCACGGGCGGAGGGCAAAGCTTTGGGAACGCAATCACAACTCACGAGAAGTCAACAAAATAATTAGCATTCAAGCGGACTGTTTGAGAGAGATTATGGCAGTGATCCTGCCCCCAAACAAGCCTGTGTCAAAAGTTATTAGCTAATGATTGTAAAACAGTCAGGATTACAGAGTCCTTCAAATATGTTTAGACTTACCTGTTTAATTTTTTTAGACCTTCCATATATATATTTAACTGATGAATGAGGTGTGTATTAGAGATAGTTGCCCATACATAGTATCATGAATTAGGAAATGGCGGGAGACCACTATTCCAGAAAAGTCTTTTCAGTACCTGATTCGTGATGTGGCAGCCTCCACACCAAACACTGCTTTCCCACTGCTCAGCTTTGCCTTGGTACCTGTCCTGGATCTCGCTCTGAAGACCAGGCTGGCCTCGAACTCACAGAGATCCTCCTGGCTCTGCCTCCCAAGTGCTGGGATTAAAGGCATGTGCCACCACCACCCGGCCTCAGCTTTTCCTTCTAATGGAGACATCCTCCTCTTCCTGACATGGATACCCCCACACACACAGACTCAGTCCAAGCACCACCACATTCAGAAAGCTTTTCCTAAAAATGATCTCATTTCCCATCTTCCATTTGTGACTGACTCCATTACCAGCCAAGTTTTTAGAATAAAAGAGGCTGGGGTTGGCCCATGAGACTAATTCCAGAACTTGAATGGTTAAGAGCAAGGAAAGGTTTGTTTCTTCTAATATCACATCTTGAGCTGCTTTCTTCTGTCACATAGCTGTGGGCTCTGACACATGTCACTTATGGTCACCACACCAGAAGAAACAGACCTGGCTCTCTAGCTCATGACTTGTCTGGTCCAGAAATGACATATGGACCTATTCATATTTTACTGGCCATCACTAGTCACATGACCTTCAATTAGCTACAGAGGAGTCTGCGAAATAAAGAAGAGCTCAAGTGTATTTGCTGGGTACTAGTAAATTTATATCCCAAATTTGGCTGTGTGACAGTTATCAATGTCTCTATACTATCCATAGGAGGTAGATTACAGCACTTTATTCCCCCCAGTGTAAACCACAGTACATGTAGATTTTGATAGGCTCACACATAAAATCTGGATAAAGACTAAAGGAGAAATATGCTCAGAAGCTGACTAGCGCATGGCGCATTATTTGAGAACACTTGACCATTATAATTGTCCCCTATTTGACAACAGAATGGAACTGGGAATGGTGTCATATGCTTGTAACCCCAGTACTTAGGGAAGCTGAGGTAGGAGGATCTCAAGTTCAAGGCTGGCCTGGTCTACACAACAAGACCTTGTCACACACACACACACACACACACACACACACACACACACGCACCACAAAGAAGAAAAAGAGCTAGAGAGATATCTTAGTTAGTAAACTACTTGCCAAACACAGAAGGACCTGGGTTTGAACCCCAGAAACCACATTTAAAAAAAAAGTTGAGAGTAGTGGTGTACTCTCAACACTGAGAGTGGGAGACAGTTGGATCTCTGGGGCTGCTCGTTAGCCAGACTAGCTTATCTAGAGGTTTTCTGGACAGCGAGAGACTGTGCCTCAAAAAAAAAATGTGGATGACTTCTGAAGAACAACACCCAAGGTTATTCTCTGGCCTGTACATGCGTATAAACACACATGCACATGCAAACACACACACAGATGTACCCCACCGACACTCAAGAGGGAAATAAAGGGAGGGGGAGAGGGAAAGTAGGGACGAGGGAGGGGCCGGAGAGGTCTAGGTAGATGTTTCAGATATCAGTCTAGAACTGTGCTGACAGATGCAGCAGTCACCACCCCTATATGATCACTTAAAGCAAACCTAAAATCTGTTCCGTTGTTATATTAGCAAGATTGCTCGACTTGATAGGTGGTCACTTGTCACCTCTTGTTTGGGGTCGCACATTGTCCTTGTCTTACAATTTTTGTCATAGAGGGTTTGTATAGTGAACTTTAGGAGATTATTCTAGATTTAGTATGCTTGTGACAAGAATGATGAAAACTGCCATGCAGAGAGTTACTACCTCTCTAGAGGGATAGCTCAGTCTGTAACGGGCCTGCCACACAAACATGAAGACCTGGGTCCAGAGCTCCAGAACCCATGTGCAAAAGCTGGGTTAAAGGTGGGTGGGGTGGTGGTACACTTCTGATTCTCTAGCACGGAGGAGATAGGTGGATATCCGAAGCTCATTGGCCAATCAGCCTAGTGGATTTGAAGAGCGTCTTGCTCATTTCGAGACCCTGTTTTAAAAACAGAAGAGACGATAAGTAATCAAGAAAGACACCTGATGCTAGTCTCAGGTCTCTAACTGCACACTTGAACACACACACTAAGAAGTACATACATCAAATATACAGGCATCACACACACACACACACACACACACACACACACACACACACACACGTCACTGTGACAGATGGCAATACAGGCAATATTATCTCTATGTGTAAGGAACCAGATGCAGAAACAGTTATAACCAGTTCTGAAACCCTGCAGGGGATGGTGCTGGGTACTGAGATGAGCACTGGATTTGGATTCTGAGATGACTTGTAGCTCCAGTTTCCTGGCTTAATTAACTGGGAGATCAGTTGCCTGGAAACACACTAGATGTTATTCTAAGCCATACTGCATTTTTCCTGAGGTCCTTCCAATTTAAAAAATGTTTCCTTTTAATTAGGTCTGTGGGTAAAGCACAACATTTTAAGTAAAAATAAACTTTTTTTTTTACTATATATTTTCAAGGGTGTATACGTGGTGTTTTGGTAGTGTTTTTAAAGTTCCTTTTCCTAAATCTCTCTAAATTAGCATACTCATCTCTCCAAGAAATAAATGTTTGTGATTTCCTAGGACCTCCTTCAGCGTGATCTTTTGTATAGGGATTCTACTCTCTGGAGACCTGGGGTTACCAACACTTGCACCCACTTACTTCTTGTCTCCAGCCGGGGATAAAAAATGCTTAGCTCTGCCTTCACAGACCACTGGGAATGGGGAATCTTACTCTATAAAATGGGAAGCCTGTCAAAACACGCACCTTGGCAGATACACTTAATTGTCTAGCCTTTCTCAGCCCTCGGAACAAAAGGCTCTGTCAAGTCTCATTCTTGCCAGTCACTTGTTCCTGAGGAGTCTTATGTGGTCTGCTTGATTACCCTCTCCTGTCACTGGTGCAGGCCCAGGCCCTGCAGAGGACCTGCGTCTGAGCCGGCGAGGCAGAAAGAGAGATGGCCCGTGTGAAGGGTCTCTCTCTTCCATGTGCTCAGCCAGCCCCATGGGAAGTGGTGGAACAGACTGCCTCCTGATGATAGACTTTCGGTTGTTTGTTATTTTCTCAAAAAAAAAAAAAAAGATAAATAAATATTCTCAGGCCACCATTTTTCATGCCTGGTCTCAACCCCAGAAATGTGTGCTGTGCTGTTGCTTTTGGACGGCTTCAGAAACGGCTGTGAGGAGCGGATTATTTCAGTGGGAAACACGGGTGTCAGGAGCGAAGCTGCTCAAGACAAACTTTTTTGTGCAGATCATCCTTTAAAATGGCGAGTCACTAGTCCTCGGGGATTAGAAATCATGGCAAGAATTCATTTTCCCATTTGCCTGCTTTAGAGATTTTAAACAGTTCTTTTTCTGAGAAAATGTGTAAGAAAATAAGGTGGGTCCAGACATATTTTTATATTGCCAAGAAAAATAACAGGCCTTGCTGGTGTCTTCCTCCAACTCTGAAAACATCTCACTTGTTTCACAAGGAGGCAAAGTCACACCACAGTTAGGTTCTCCGTCTCAAACTTTGCATATATATACATATATATGTATATTTATATTCCTATCATATAGATGATAGATGATAGATAGATAGATAGATAGATAGATACATAGATAGATAGATAGATAGATAGATAGATAGATAGATGATAGATGAGAGAGAGAGAGACATAGATATGCGCATATGTGTTTTAAATAAGATTTTTTAATACTCATACCTTTGAAGTTGTTACACAATCAAGTATAGTAAGGACCTTACTCTAGGAAGCATCAGTAAAGTGTCCATAACACACAATATGTGAGGTATGAGGTTCTGGGCTCTGTCACCCCACTTCCCAAACCAAACAGACAAAAGCAAAGAATTTTGGGGGGGGACTATATTTCCATGGTAGAGATCCTGCCTGTCATGTGTCAGACCCTGGGTTCAATACCTAGCTCTACAAATGAAAAAGAAAAAGAAAAAGTAAAGTAAATCTAAGCCAGACGTGTTGGATCACACCTATAAAACCCTGTAAAGTGTTGAGAAGTCAAGACAGAGCAGCCACTTTGAGTTCAAGACCAGCTTGCGCTACTAGTAAGCTCCAGGCCAGCTTGAGCTACAGCGTGAGACCCTGTCTCAGAAAAGAGTAACTTGGAATTCAGTTTCCCTAGCCAGCCAGAGAGAAACTTCAGTGCTACACAGTCTTTTCTGTTGTTGCTGCCTCCCCGCGCCCCCCCCCCCCCCCGCAACCCCATCATAATTCTACTTTTACAAAATGAGACCCCAGAATTCCCTTTGGGGTCAGCTAATTCATGCTTCCCTCTCCCCTCTCAATTCCCCTACTACCTCCTCTTCTCCTTTTTCCCTTAAAAAAAAAAAAAAAAAAAAAGCAGGCTGGTGGCTGGCCGCGGTAGTGCTGTTTCCATTTTGAAGTGTATAAGCTACCAAGGGTGCAGAAGTAACAGGAAGTGTTTGTCCTGTCCTCCTAAAGCAGCAGGAGACTTGGGCTGAGTTTCCTCCGTGAAACCTTTGTCCATTTTACAACCCAAACACCTCCGTGCGCCCTGTGCGGAGGGGAGAAACAGCCCTTGGCTCACGTCGTCCCTTGCTTGCTCCCACTTGGCTATCTATCTATTGCTTCACATTCATATGCCCTTTCCCTTCTCCCTCTCTCTTCCCCCTCCCCGTCTGTCTTTCCTAGGCTGGGAAGAAAGTTGGTGCCAGTCTCCTTAAGGGGATGGGGAAACTGGGGCATGTCATGAATGAGTTAGTTCCCTTACAAAAGAAATCCTGTAACTAGGAACTCATGCACGGTTCTATTTTAATTCGTCATCTCATTGGGAAAACGTCAATTGAGAATGGAAAAAGAATGATCTGGAAAGCGGAAAGGACACAGAAAGTTACGCTTTTTGGCAAGATGTTTCTCCTAGAAATCACCATCTGGCCGTACTTTCTTTCCAACTCTGTGAAAGAAAGAAAGAAAGAAAGAAAGAAAGAAAGAAAGAAAGAAAGAAAGAAAGAAAGAAAGAAGGGAGGGAGGGAGGGAGGGAGGGAGGGAGGGAAAGAAGGAAGGAAGGAGGGAAGGAAGGAGGGAAGGAAAGAGAAAGAAAGAAAGAAAGAAAGAAAGAAAGAAAGAAAGAAAGAAAGAAAGAAAGAAAGAAAGGAGGGAGGGAGGGAGGGAGGGAGGGAGGGAGGGAGGGAGGGAAGGAAAGAAGGAAGGAAGGAAAGAAGGAAGGAAAGAAAGAAGGAAGGAAGGAAGGAAGGAAGGAAGGAAGGAAGGAAGGAAGGAAGAAAAAGAAAGAAAGAAAAATGGGTACACAGCCCTGATAGGAAAGGTAGAGAAAGACTTCCATAGTAGCAGGAAACACAGGGCTCTGGAGGCAGCCATGTGGCTTCCATCCAAGGCATACAGTTTCACAACCATGAACAGTTATGTTTCTGGTACTCGGTTTCTTCACCTGTGAAGTAGAGATAATGGTCCCCACTTCACAGGGCTGGTGTGCCCATGAGAGGACTCATCTTGTGCAGAGCTTGGCTGGCCTCTGGAGCAGTAGCAGGCAGGCATTCTCTCACCCGCCTGCTGTCCCCAGCAGCACTCACATCCTAAGCATGAGCTCCACAAGCTCCATGAGTTTCACTTCACAAGCAACAGCACTTTGATTTATTAGGCTATTAAAACAGGAACAGAAAGTTTCTACACTGCAGGAAATTATTGAGTATGTCAGAAATAGACTTTTCAAATCTTCCTTAAGATTTTTCTGTCAAACAGGAAACATCCCTGTCTGCTCCTAGGACAGTTGAGAGGTCTTGTCGGTTCCTGGCAAAAGGTGGGCATGAACATCAAGGGGCAAGAAACGCGCCATGAGCTTCCCTCATTGTGGGTTGGGGCCGGAGGTTGTTCATTGGGTGGAGCCCATGTGGTCTTCTGCACCCTCATAGCAGCCAGGCTGGACTAAGACCAGAGCCAAAGGGCCTCAGAAAAGCCAAGGATTTAGGCAAGTCTCAAGCACAGGGCAAGAGGCTGTGGCAGGGTTGGGTCAGAAGGCCTGAAATGCCCACATAAGGCAGACCTGTGGGCAGCCAGAAAGTGTGGATTGGAAGCTCAGGAAAGCTCTCCATCAGGAAGCATAGTCATTCCCTCCACATTTCCAATGTGACTAAGATTTGAGAGTCTCTCGTTAGATCAATTGTTGTAGAATTACATTTTGATCATAGGCCGCTGTCTCAGAAATATTGAGATCACTATATTGCCATAATGATCTTTACCATAAAATTTTTTTTATTTAGTTGTGTCAAAATTCTCAGCTTAATCTTTTAAACAAAGATTTCTTGTATAAGAATGTTGAAAATGAACCATGCTTAAGGCCTAAGCTTATATGACTTTTGAGGTTAACCGTATCCCTCTCACGGCTGCAAACCTGTAACCTTTTGAGAATCTCAAAAATAAGACTATGAACTCTGTTTACAGTCAAAATATTATCTTGGCTGGGGAGATGGCTAGAGTTCAGACCCCGACATCCACATAATAAATGCAGGTGGGAGTGGTGGTCTGTCTGTAGTCTCAGTGCTCAGGAGGTAGAGATGGGATCCCCAGAGCAAACTGACTAACTAGGTTCTCTAGATTTACCAAGCCGGCCAACTCTGGAGAGATCCTGCCTTTGTAATCACACACACACACACACACACACACACACACACACACACACACACACAGGAAGGAGGGAGAGAGGAAGGAAGGAAGGGAGGGAGGGAGGGGGAGAGAGGGAGGGGGAGGGAGGAAGGAAGGAAGGAACTATTTGAACAGTGTAATGTCAGAAACCACAGAACTTATATAAAGGGCTGTTGGTAATATGCTTGAACACTCCTCTCTTGAGAGGCCCACACTCATGTCCTAAGTGTGTAACACTTTCCCCTTGCACTAATCTCTTCTGCAATATTCTAATGTTCATGCTTAAATCTATATTAAACCCTTTCTTGTAAGCCACAGGAAATGGGACAGAAACAGGGTGTGTCCAGTCAGTAAAATACTTGCTGCTACACAAGCATAAAGACTTAAATCCCAGTAGCCACACACACAACTGGCACAGTAGTGTGTGCCCTCTACAATCCCGGTCCTGGAGAGGCAGAGACAGGGGCATCTCGGGGGCTTGCTGCCAGCTGGTTTACACTATTGGTGAGCTCTAGGGTATTGTTTTTTGTTTAGTTTTTTACTCTTTGTGGGCCTGCCACTCAGCTCCCAATAAATACATGAAGACTTATTATTGCTTATAAATACCTGGCCTTAGTTTGGTTTGGTTCTAGCCAGCTTTTCTAACTTAAATATTCCCATTTCTCTTTAACTACATTTTGCCCTTGGCTTTTTACCTTTCTTTATTTTATATATCTTCCCTTCTAACTCTGTGGCTGGCTGTGTGGCTGTGTGGCTGGGTGGCTGTCCCCTGGTGTCCCCTTCTTTTCTCCCTCCTCACTCTTCTCTAGATTTCTCCTCTTATTTATTCTCTCCACATGCCAGCCCCACCCATCCTTTCTCCTGCCTAGCGATTGGTTGTTCAGCTCTTTATTAGACCAATCAAGTGTTTTAGGCAGGCACAGTAACACAGCTTCACAGAGTTAAACAAATGCAACATAAAAGAACGTAAGTAACACATCTATGCATCATTAAACAAATCTTCCACAGCATAAATGAGTGTAACACATCTTAAACTAATATTCCATGACACTAGGGTTTTGTTGTTGTTGATTTGGGGCTTTTTTTGTTTGGTTTGGTTTTTTTCTTTTGAGACAGGAATTCTCGGTGTAGCCCTGGCTGTCCTAGAATTCTCTCTGTAGATCAGGCTAGCCTTGAACTCAGAAATCCACCAGCCTCTGCCTCCCAAGTGCTGGAATTGAAGGTATGTGCTACCATGCCTCCCTGAGCTCTAAGTTTAATGAGAGACCTTGTCTGTAAAAAATAAGTTAGAGAGCAATTGAGGACATAAGATGTTGACTTCCTGCCTCCACATGCTTGTGTGCGTGCACCCCCAAGCCCTTACACAAATAGTAAGTAAATAAATACTCCAACTCTACTTCATATAAAATTACTGCAAATGCACATGATTGGAGGGGTGGTAGTCTGCTACTCTCTGGTCATCAGAACATTGTTTTCTTGTTCCTGGAACTCTATTTTCCCCCTTTTTTGAGACAGGGTTTCTCCATGTAGTTTTGGTGCCTGTCCTGGATCTCGCTCTGTAGCCCAGGCTGGCCTCGAACTCACAGAGATCCACCTGGCTCTGCCTCCCAAGTGCTGGGATTAAAGGCATGCGCCACCACCGTCCGGCTCTGGAAATCGTTTCGATGTCTCTGTCTAATAAAGGTGTTGATCCATCTTCCTTATTTGGTCATGCTACAGATACGCCAGCAGAAAGCATAGAAATAATGCCTTGTTTTGGGCAATAGTAGAAGAATGTATCGGGATATTCAGTTGCCTTTGCGATTTTGAAGAATCTTTTGAAGAACCATAGCTATGGGGATAATAATAACTGTGGGAGAGGAGAGGTGAAGGCGTTAGGCAGGTAATAAAGGGTGGCTGATGGTGTATCAGGCAGCTGGAGAGGCAATGCTGTCAGAATCCCCAGGGGACTGTCGTCCCAGACAGAGATTGCAACCCTGTGCATGATGAAGGTGGAAGCCCCAGAATTCTGCTCTAGGGGTAGAGAGAAATGGAAGCAGGAAGGCTAAGCTGAAATAAGGCTCTGTGCACTGAGGGAGTCAGAATTCTGGCTGACACTGTGACCCTCGTCTGTTTTGTGTTTGGGGCAATAGAGGCTGTTGACAAACTTAGGAGGTAGGTTTATTCTGGGAATAAAGGAGTTCCTAAGGACCTACGTGAGACGTTGGGGGTAGAGACTTGAAGCTTTCAGGAGTCACTGGGAACGTGAGGACCATCCCCCCAAAGAGGAACTCAGTTCACATCTAACAGCATTGCCCAACAGCATTCTGCACTATGACATGGCATGTCACGTAGCCATGGATACATAGCTTCTGATAGTGTACAAGAAGGATGCTTTTTGTCTGTTCCAGTGTCTGGACTTACCCACATAGATACTCACTGCCCCTACCTGGCCCTTCCATGGTTCTCAGTCCCTCCATACCTTGGACTCTCTTGTCCTCGCTGTCAGTCACGGTCAAGGTTCTAGCACTGTTTCCATGATGAAATTACCTCCTGACACAGGAGGGATCCTGATAAGACTCATCCTTCAGATAAGAAATGTCATGAAGAACCTCTTTGGTCCTCCGGTAGCACAGCCTCTGAACACTGCCTGCAAGTCTGATGGAGTGGGGTTGAGGGATGGGCCAAGCCCCAGAGAGTCTCACCATGGCCATGCTCCCAACTTCTCTCATAACAGGGTTACAGAGGACTGCAGTATCTCTACAAGGCTCACGCGTGGCTTATGGGACTTTGGCTCGGAACCCTCTGTGACACACCATACTCTGTGGGAAGATGACAACGTGCAGAGGAAAGTGGCCTATGGTTACGCCAGTCTGGCTACTCTTGACTGCAGCCGGCTGCCTTGCTGATTTGGGTGAGTGCTTTCGTTCTGTTCCCAGCCTGCCCCTCTGGGAAGAGGGCTTTACCGTGATATCAGATGGGAGCCTGAAGCAGCTTAGTGTCCTTAGGCTACGACATCTCTATTGACCTCCTGGCTGTGGCACACTTGAGAACACAAGATGAAAAGTGATCAGGACAATGCCATATTGGTTATAGTTTTGTGTTTTAATACTTTCTATACTACTAGTAGAGGATGCATACCAATAATAGCTGCCTGTAATATGCCTTTATTGTATGAGCCCAGGCTAGGCCATTTGCATGCCCAGCGAGCCTTTCGACAATGTTGTGAGTCAAGCATTACTAGCCACAGTTGGCAGAAAGGCCAGAATTCCACAGCTCCAAGTGGCGGCACTGGATTCAGCCAAGCTCTGTCCAACTCCAGAGCCTGAGCTTTTGCCTTTATACTGCCTGGCTATGTAGCTAGGGGACTTTCTAGTAACAGGTAGGGTGGGGAATGGGCAAGGGGAGCTGAGTTTTCCAAGAGAAGGGCAGCTCACCTGGGTGCCGAATCCTACCTAGGTGGCTTCTCAAAAGATGGCGGCAGCAGTGGTTTCTTGGGGAACTCTGCTCATTGCTCTATTGTTATTCTTTTTCCAGATGAAGTTCCCCAGGTCACCGTCCAGCCCGTGTCCACTGTCCAGAAGCTGGGAGGAACTGTGATCCTGGGCTGTGTGGTAGAGCCACCGTGGGTGAATGTGACTTGGCGCCTCAACGGGAAGGAGATCAATGGCTCGGATGATGCTCTGGGTGTCCTCGTCACCCGGGGGACCCTCGTCATTGCTGCCCTCAACAACCACACCGTGGGACGGTACCAGTGTGTGGCTCGGATTCCCGCAGGAGCTGTGGCCAGCGTGCCAGCCACGGTGACACTAGCCAGTGAGTCTGCTGCTTTGCCACACTGTGCGGCGTGGCCTCACCTCCTTCTCCTACTGTCTCTCTTTTCTCGAATCTCCATAATCATAGCATTCTAGGGACCACAACTGCTGAAACTTTCCACCACAGCCAAGTGGTGCCTGCTCAACAGTCTTGGGGCCTGTGGTGTCCTGGAGAACTTTCCCCTCTGAGCAGGGTGATGTGTAGAGCGTCTGCAAGAAGTGAACTGTTCTGGGGGCCCAGAATTGGTGCCTCCGCTATTTGGTCAGTTGTTTTAGTAGCATATGACAGCTGCTGTCTGAGCACGACTTTTTACCTCTTACCCCCTCGTCACAGAGGTTTCAGTCAGGTTTTTTTTTTTTTTTTCAGGGCTATGGAGAGAGCCTGTGTACTCCAAACTTGGCCTCAGCATATTCCTAATGCCTGGGATATAAATTATTTAAAATTTATTGTGGTGATGATGATGATGATGGTGGTGGTGGTGGTGGTGGTGGTGATGTGTATTGCCACTGAGTGCAGGTGGAGGTCAGAGAATAACTTGTGGGGGTCAGTTCTTTTAGTCCACCATGAGGGTCCTAGGAGGACTGAGCACAGGTCCTCAGGCTCACTGGATGGTGCATTTACCCACTGAGCCATCTGACCAGACCCTAAATATAAATTCCCAAAGAAATGCAAAGGAAATTGCTTAATAACTGAATAAAGAGAAGAGAAATAAGGAAGAGGCGACACCCACTCAAAGCTCACACTCTTCCTTCCTTCCTTTCTTTCTTTCTTTCCCTTCTTTTCAGGGGTTTGCGTATCTTATATTGCTGCTCTCAGTGTAAGGTAGTTGGCTGAAATCATTGTCTGTAGGCATTCTGCTTGTGATGATGTTGAATTAGTGTTATCTCCCCTCTATTGTCTGTGATTATTACGTTAAAAGAACGCATATCCTCAGGTCGATATATGGAAGCCAAGCCAGGCAGTGGTGGCGCACGCCTTTAATCCCAGCATTCGGGAGGCAGAGGCAGGAGGGTCTCTGAGTTTGAGGCCAGTCTGGTCTACAGAGTGAGTTCTAGGACAGCCAGAGCTACACAAAGAAACCCTGTCTCAAAAGAAAAAGAAAAAGAAAAAGAAATACACACACACACACACACACACACACACACACACACACACGGAAGCCAAGGGCTAAGTGACCTCCAACCTCCCACTCACCCACTCCACACACACAAAGAAGTGATTCTGGTGGACTCAGTACTTCCTGCCACGTGGTCTTTAGGACTGCTCACATTTCACATTTCTTTTATGCTTGTGAGAGTGAGACCTAATTTTTACAATGACTTTGAGAGTGTATTTTGAGGATCCAATAAATCAAAGTAAGGGTCAAGTGACTTGACGCTCATAGCTGGATGAGGAGCCTCATCCAGGACAGGTAATGCTAACTGACACTCTGTGTACCCTACTCAACTCACTCTGATAGGCCATATGGTAGGGGGGACAGTGTGACACACTGCCTTGATATGTGATTGCCACTGGATGTACAATGTCCTATGCACAGGGCATTTGCTATCTGACTTTCAGTCCTTCGTTCACGAACCCTTCACGACAACTACTCATCAAATGCTTTCCTCAGTTCTCATTCTTGGATGCTTAGCTCATGGCCAGGGAACAAAGAATCGCTTCCGTCTAGGACCCTTTCCCCCTGAAAGGTAGGAAATAGGGAAACTTGTCAAGACTTTAGGCATTTGGCTATAAACTTTGAGATTTCTAGAACTCGTGGTCTCATAACTTAATAGTGTCCTTTCGTCCCTGACAAGCTTGTTTTGGGCTTCCGTATCACTATCACCATTGGCCTCATGGGTAATGTGGTTCTAAGAAGTGAGCTGTCCTACATCATAGATCCAAAGGAGAAAACTTCTGCAATGTGGGTCAATTGATGTCAAATGAGGTCTCGGAGGTGTGTGAGATGTGAGCCCTGGAAAGAGTGTGTTAAGGAATAGGAAAACAGAAGAGCAAGAAAGAAAGGCTTCCTCCCTGCCTCTTGTCCCAGATCCCTAACAGGACGTCACTGTGGGATAGTGGAACAGGGCTGCTGCTGGTGTTCCTCGTTTCTTGGGAAATATCAAGAAGTTCTGCTTTTTCCTACAGGGCATGGGAAGAGTGTCTCCCTGAGGGGCCAGGTTGACACTGAGATATATCTCTGTCCCTTCCCTACTCTCCTAGACATGCCATTCAGTTTGAGTGTCAGGTCTCTGGGAGAAAGCTAAGCGCTGGGCAAAGTGCAGCTAGGCGCTTTTCTCTGGCTGGGCTTCAGGGTGGGTAGGGGGATGTAGGAAGGCTTAGAGGAAGGGGTGGAGATAGATAGGGGATCATCTCATCCCGTTAAGAGTGGCTGAGATCAGAACCACACTTCTTGGCGTCAGATATTTCTGACTTCCTCTGTTACCGATTTTAAAATTAGAATTGCCCGATAGGAAGTTTGGAATATGTAGAAAGCAACGTAATCCTTAAGTCTGTCATCTTCTGAGAAATATACAGAGAGTCTGGGTTCTGTATATTATTGTATTTTCTTTAGATTTTTCTCATTGCTAATGAGGGAATGACGGCTGCTAAGACACATTGGATTATGTGAAAACTGCTGGATTAAACCAACCTATATATTTAAAAATAAAATAAAATGGATGGATAGTATAAATTTTTAAAAAAGTCCGCCATCTTCACACAACCATGTTTGTCATTTTGGTATATAATCTTCCAGTTTTTATTCATACCCATATATTTATGT
Source organism: Peromyscus maniculatus bairdii (assembly GCF_049852395.1). Taxonomy (NCBI): domain Eukaryota; kingdom Metazoa; phylum Chordata; class Mammalia; order Rodentia; family Cricetidae; genus Peromyscus; species Peromyscus maniculatus. The sequence goes on along the minus strand of NC_134863.1, from coordinate 35,377,520 downwards.
TATTATAATATGACTAAATAATGCATATTCTATTCTTACCTTTCCCTTTGGCATTGTATGATAAGCATTTTCCTTTGGCCATATGATAATTTACCTTTTCTCCTTCGATGAGTATACAATGCATACAATAGAGTGCAAAGACCCTGGCTCCTAAGTGGACAACCAATGTGCTCCTGCATATGTGTATACCGTGTAACCATGGCTCTAACACATCCTGCTGTGCCCTTAGCGAGCTCACTCATCCTCCCTACAGTAGAATTCTTCCATAAGGGACTGAAGTATTTCCTGTTGCTGAGCAATTTCCCAATTGCTCATTATTACAAATAAGACATACCTTTCAACATCTATGCCTTAAAGGGGCATCTAGGAGAGAGATTCTATCTGCCAATGATTGGCATGTGTCTGTAGAAGCTCAATACGCTCTATAATTGTCTATCCAACCTCACGGGGAGCCAGCCTGAACCTTTTATTGTTGGGAGAAGTGGGAGTTGGAGAAGAGATGGTTTAGTTTGGACCTCTCTGTTTGGTTCAGTGTGTATCTGTGTGAAGAGGTTCAGTTTACAGTCTTTATTTAAAGCAAAACAAAAACAAAAAAACAAAACAAACCATGACTGCTGCTTTCTTTGGTGCTTGAAGGGATGTGTGGTTGGAATAGAAAGGCATGTGCTAGAGTGGGGATGGTCTCATTTGGAAGCCAAGAGCTATTGGCTTGTGAAATGTTTGGGCCTGACTAGAAAAAAGAAGTTGGAGAAACGGGGTGAGCGAGGGTGTGAGGGTGGGTATCCTGCAGAGGAGGTAGCCAGGGGAGGAGAGCTGCAGACTCCCAGGCTTGGAGGGGGCATCACTAGGCTGGCAGGAAGGCTGGTGGGGGCCAGAGAAAGGGGTGCTATCTTTGGGCTAATGCCACGGGGAAGTTTGGCCCGGACTCAGCAGTTAGATTAGTTAGTTTCTGAGAACACATTCCTGAGCAGAATGGGGCTCTGTTCCGCTGACTGGCTGCTGTACAAGGAGACTGCTCTAGTGATGGGATTACCAACGGCACCCTCTGCATTCAGACGAAAGCAGGGCAGGGCAGAGCCAGCGTACACACAGGCACACACCGCACTCAGCATTTAAGGCCTGTTTGGGGACCTTCCTTCATATGCTCATCTTCACACAAAGCAAAGTGCTGTTCGGCCTACCTGGAAACGTGCCACCTCCTGGCTTCGGTCTAGAGACCACTGGGAGTTTTTCATGAGAGAGTCAAGGATCTGGCCTGAGGATTCAGGGATAGAGAGGCCCCTGGAGAACTGTCCTGGCCCAGGCCTCTGGTACTCCTGGGTTGGTGCTGGGAGGTGGATTTCTTCCCGACCAAGTAGCATCAGCTTATGGATTTTGCTAAAAATGGAACTAGAAGTTGAGAATTACCCCCACGAGTCTCACCCAGGTCTTTCCCACCTGCCCTGCCATGTGGGCGGAAATCATTCACTCTCCCTGTGCCCTGTGGAGAATTTCCTGTGTTGTTTAACCTAACCTTGCTTTTTGGTAACAATCTCCCACCTCTAATGCCTCAATTCAGGCCCCCTGGTCTGACTCGATATTTGAAATGCCTTTTGAACTCCTTCCTTCTTTAAGCCTTCCAAGGAACTTTTTACTAGGTGGCTACAACTCCATGTGGCTGCACCAGCAACTCTCCCACTCTGCTCCAGAATCGGCAGCAGATAGCCGCTAGGGAACTCCAGGCCTCTTCATGGCCCCCAGTTCCACCTGTACGGCTCTGTCTGGGCACACGGCCTATTGGGTAATCACAGTAGCTTCATGGAACTGACATGAGACATGAAGGCCCCTCTCTGTTCTCTACCTCTAGGAATCCACATAAACTCTTTGTCTCTACTACTTTTTTAAGAGTCATTTCTTCCAAACTCTTTGTCTCTACTACTTTTTTAAGAGTCAGTTCTTCCGATTCTTCCATCAGCCAACAGCCACAGTGTAGTTAGGAACTGAACATGTGACGACCTCATAGCTACCTGCCAGTTAGTGTGCAGTGAGGTGGGTGGGGCTTAGTGTTCAAGAGAACAAGAGGTAGCCGGGCGGTGGTGGCGCACGCCTTTAATCCCAGCACTCGGGAGGCAGAGCCAGGCGGATCTCTGTGAGTTCGAGGCCAGCCTGGGCTACCAAGTGAGCTCCAGGAAAGGCGCAAAGCTACGCAGAGAAACCCTGTCTCGAAAAACCAAAAAAAAAAAAAAAAAAAAAAAAAAAAAAAAAAAAAAAAAAGAACAAGAGGTCTTAAGTCGAGGCTGAGATAACTGGGAATTGTTGCTTTCTCTAGAGCCTGGGACTGTGAAGTCCCAGTAGACCACTGAATAGTCCTATCTACATCTTTAAAAGCCAGCAGGAAAGCTAAGGATCTACTTAGGCAGCTGTCTTGATGATTCCATCTCTCTCTCTCTCTCTCTCTCTCTCTCTCTCTCTCTCTCTCTCTCTCTCTCTCTCTCTCTCTCTCTCTCTCCTCTCTCTCTCCTTCCCTCCCTCTCTGGGTTCTTTTTTTTTTTTTTTTTTGAGACAAGGTCTCTATATAATCCTGGCTGTCCTGGAACTCACTTTGTAGACCAGGTTGGCTTCAAACTCAGAGATCTGCTTGGCTTTGACTCCAGAGTGCTGGGATTAAAGGTGTGCGTCATCATCATGGCCTGGCTTGAATGTTTATCTTAATGCAAAGCATAGCTAGCTTCAATTAGTTCTCAATCTTTATGGGCCCATAAACTCTGTTGAGCTCTCAAAATGTCCTGGATTTCAGAATCAGATGAAGCTGTCCACTGGAGACAAGGACTCGGGGACTTTATTGTTCCAGCCCCTCCGTGTTAGTGAGGTTTCTCTGGAGGAACAGAATGTGTAGAATGAATCTCCGTGTATATATAGAAAGGGCATTTGTTAGAATGGCTTACAGGCTGTGGTCCAGCTATTCCTACAATGGCTGTCTACCAAAAGAAGGTCCAAGAATTCAGTAGTTGTTCAGTCCATGAAGCTGAATATCTCAGCTGGTCTTCAGGTATACACCCAAATCCTGAAGAATTAGGCTTTAGCACCAGTGAAGGGACTTGCTAGACACAGTGGGAACAGACAGGCAAAGAGAGAGCAAGCTTCCTTCTTCCATGGCCTTTATATAGGCTGCCAGCAAAAGGTGTGGCCCAGATTAAAGGTGGATCTTCCCACCTCAAAGACCTGGATAAGAAGTGGCTCTTCCCACTTCAAATGATTTAATTGAGAGGTAATTCCTCACAGGTGTGCCCAGCCATTTGGGTTTTTGTTAAGTCCAGATCTAGTGAAGTTGACAATCGAGAATAGCCATCACACTCTCCCAGAGGATAAAGGCACCAGCTTCATGCGGCCTTCTTGGCTTGGTACCTGCATGTTGTCAGGAGTGGCTTTGGACACATTTGACAATTTCATTAACGCCTTTATTTATGAAGTTCGATTTGCTGATATTTTATTTGTAATATATACGTATATATCATATCTCGATTCTTACTTCAAATTCTGTTTTACACTTATGCTGTATTTACTGGCCTCTTTCAACCCTTTTTTAGAACAGAGAGATAGCGAGGCTAAAAGAAAAGGAAGTACGCAGGCTAACCGATCAATCCCAAGAACTTCTTTCGTTTCCCGCCATCACTATGACATTCTTACGAGAGCGTTTTCTGTGGCCTTGATTCATTATCTAGCCACTTTGAATGTAGCATCTTCCTCAACCACTCTCCGCTTAACATCTGCTAAGATGTCCTCAAGGGCTTCAGTGAGGCAAAATCGGAGCCACTGAGGGCATCAAGGGAAAGTGCAAACTATGGCTTCCCCAGTGCTGACTTCTCTATTTGGGTGTTATGGAGGCTGGCGTCTTAACAACTGGGATGTGTTCAGTAAGATCTGGTCCCAGTTTTTGAGGCCATCTCTATCTAATGGAGAAAATGACCTTCCATATGGCAACCCTCTAAGTTGTCAGACAGAGATGTGAACAGATTTTCATGAGAACTGAGAGGCTAGCCATGATATATTTAAATTTGCAGAGCGGGATTATCGAGAAAGACCTAGGAATTGAATCTTGAAGAATGCGTGTGAGTCTACTTTTATCTTGAATGTTTTGAATCTTTACATTCCATCCTCAAGCCTTTAACACATGGTGGACAGACCTAGGGACAGTTTCTGGAATGACACAGACTCTTCCATAGTGAACACTACCAAATCTTTTAGTTTTTATTTTTCTGTGTATGGCCTGCACATACGTGTATATACCATGCACATGCCTGGTGCCCAAGGAGACCAGATGAGGGCCTGGGATACCCTGAAACTAGAATTATAGATGTTTGTGTGAGTGCTGGGAACTGAACCTGGGTCCTCTGGAAGATCAACCCGTGCTCTTAACCACTTAGCCAGATCTCCAGCCTTCGCCGACTCCCCAACCGTATGACCAAATTCTTAACCTAACTCAAGTTAGTCGGATTACTTAACTGTCTCTTGTTATTCCATGCCATCCTCCACTTGATTTTTCTCACTGGTTTTTGTTGTTGTTGTTGTTTGTTTGTTTGTTTTTGTCTCTTTACCTTTGACAAATGTACATTCTGTAACTCAGAAAGGAGTCCTAAGGGTTGGTTTTGCCCGCAGTAGCATCCCTAACCTCAACACACACCAGTCTGGCCCAGGCTGTGCATGATTCCCAGAGAAAACAAGAAGGAGCCATTTGCTCCAAATAAGAAAAAAAAAAATGTGGAGCAGCTTGGCTGACTTGTGGAATCCTGTGCACGCCCTTTGCTTTGGGATGAAGGGATGGCAGAGGAGAGAAGAACTGGGGGAGAAAAGAAAACACAGGTGGCCTCCTGAGCTGCCCCAGGAGGGGAAGGCAGTCTGCAGCTGAAGCCAGGCCAGGCAGCTCCATGGCAGCCAAAGCTTGGAGAGGGAGAGCTGGCTTAGTCTGAAATTTCGTGCTTTTCGTAGTAAATGATGTGTTTGACTTGGCCACGTGAGCAAGAAAAGCACCCAAAGCTCTTCAGACCCAGAAGGCGCCAAGGAGCTGAATATGTTAGTTTAAAAAAAAAAAAAACAGCTCTAGGTCCAAGTCATAACTAATTTCTTCTATTTTCAGGTAATCAAGGCATGAATTTATCTGATAAGAATTTGCTGATATTCTGGTAGAATCTTCAAATGGTGTCAGCAGCTTGTTACAAGCATCTAAATAGACCTATGCTGTAAACCCCACACAGAGCATCTTACTTAGCAGCGGATATCCGAGATAGTTGAGAGTCCAGTTTTACAGTAGTCACTATTTACCAAACTGAGCTCAAGTCTGTGGTGCCTTTTACCAAGAACACGTTTAAAAACTCACATGGATGGGACTTTCTTTGGACCACCAGCTCCCAATTACAATCACACGGAGACTTATTAAGTCTGAAGGCTTGGCCTTAGCTTAGGCTTGTTCCCAACTAGCTCTTATAACTTAAAAACACATTTATTAATCTACATTCTGCCACGTGGCTCGTTACCTCTCTTCCATACTGTACATCCCACTTACTCTGCATCTCTCTGGTGAATCCTCACCCCTCTGATTCCTCTCAAGTTCCCCTCTCTCCCCAGAAGTCCCGCCTATCCTCTCCTGCCTAGCTATTGGACATCCAGCTCTTTATGAAATCAATCAGAAGGTACCTTGGCAGAGACACATCTTCACAGTGTACAAGAAGATTATTTCACAATAGACTCATGACACCTCCACCCCCCAATTCTTTGTGTACTCAGCCACGTATTGATGCACTTACACAAAATTGTAGGTCCATTGTCTAAGGCAAGAGAAAAAGGGAGGGCCAACCGAAGTCAATTGTGCTGAAGATGGGAGGAAGATTGACTGGTGTGGTTTGGAACCACTAGGCCGCTTGGTGGAAAGATGCAAGATGGCTCCATAAGACAAAAGGAGACAATCTAATGGGTTGATGAGTTCCTTGACATTCCATTTCGGTATATGTGGAACATTTAATGATGTCTACTTTGATCTTACTTTTAGACTTCTAAACATTTTGGGATCTGATGACCAGTTTGAGAATTAGAAAATACATCTGAAACCATCACTTAACAGAGACAGAAAACAGAAGAAAAACAAACAAAACCCAACAATCTGCTGAGGCAAACAGCAATTTTTCCTATAAAGAAAATGGTGCTAAGCCCAGGGGTGGTGGCGCACACCTTTAATCCCAGCATTCAGGAGGCAGAGGCAGGTGGATCTCTGTGAGTTCCAGGCCAGCCTGGTCTACAGAGTGCGTTCCAGGACTACACAGTGAAATCCTGTCTGAGCAAACAAAAACAACAGAAAAGAGAAACTAAATGGTTTTTGTTTGTTTATTTTGTTTGTTTGAATAGATTGTAAGAAATAAAATACTGAGTCAGCAGAGCAGAGTATTTGGTCTGTATGAATTTCTCTGCTGACCTGGGTCTTAATTCTAGTAAGATCGTGATAGATAGAAAAGTAGATTATGAAGCAATTACTGTAGGCACATCAAAATGTCAAGACTTAGATTTTTAACTCTTATTTGTTTATATGTGTAAATGTTTTGCCTGCATGTATGTCTGGTGCATCATATGCATACAGTGCCAGAAGAGGACACTAGACCCTGACGCCCCTCTCCTCACTCCCAATGAAAATTAGAGATGTCTGTTAGCTGCCATGTGGGTGCTGGGAATGGGACCTGGTCCTCTGGAAGAGCAGCCGGCACCCCACAGAAGAGCTTTTAGAAAAAAAAAATGGAAGCCAAAAGCGTAGGAGGATATTGAATGCAGTGGAGGGCTGGCAAGATGGTTCAGTGGTTAGCCTCACTTGCATGCAGGCCTGGCACTTGAATTCAACCCCCAGATCCTACAAGCTGGTAAAGAGGACTGACTCCTGAGAGTCGTCACTGTGGCACATGTGTACACACACACACACACACACACACACACACACACACACACACACACACACTGAACAAATAAATAAATACGTGAGAAGAGAAGGAGATGGTCACCGGAACCTTCAAGGGAAAACCAGCGCTGGTGAGAGCCACAGACCTCACAGGTGTCTGGGAAGGAAGGAGGGGCACATGAGCACACACACACCCCCCCTCCGTCCCCAGGACAGTGGTCCCTTCTCTCCAACCCGGAATTCTGTTTACAAGGACCATGCTAGAGAGCTCCGCCCCCTTCGGAGCTGCCTGGCTCCTGTATTCACTCTCCTCTCTCCCTGTGCTGGCCACCAGCCCTGACGAAGACCGTGCTGGGATCCAGCTCTGCCTCTGATGAGTCCAGACCACCAGGATTCACATGAATTTTCCCATTGCTAAGTTTATATTTATATTTGGATGATCAGAGGAGCATGTGTGATGTGGGTTGTTGGCAAGCAAATCTTTTTTTTTTTTTCACCCCCTCTCTCTCTTCTTCAATGTATTTTTTCCAAACTGTTTCATCGGGTCCAAAAGAAACTTCAGCTCCGTGCGCCAGCTCCACCTCACAGAAGCACTGAAGCCAGATAAATTGGGGGTGGCTGCAGACGTCTCACGGTGCATCTGGCCGCCAGACTCGGTGGAGACATGGCTCCATCTTTGACTTGCCTTTGAGGATTAATCACATTTCATGTTCCCTTATGTCTTTTAAAAATATTTTTAATTGGTTCAAGCCAAAAAAAAAAATTCCTAAAGCCTTAAGCCAGTTTATTGCAAATCATTTAATAATATTGCAAAACAGTTTTTTTCTTTCTTTCCTCCTTCTCACACGCCTGCCGCTCTATGCCTTCTCTCTCCTCACCCCCAGTTTTCTTGTCTTGACTATTACTTTTTTTTTCTGCCCTCGGTCCCCACTTCCCAACCTCGTTCATGTCTCCTCCACTCTCAGCCCTCCCACCTTTCAAATGTGGGGAGCCACACCTCAACTGAGGAAAAACAAAACCAAACCAAGATTTGACAGCTAATCTGTTTGGCAGATGCAAAACTCCCCCCCCCACACACACACACCCATAGAAACTGTTTTTTATTTAAATAAAAGACAGCCTAGCATGCCTCGCTTTCATCAGAAACTGTGTTTGAGAAATTTCATGTCATGTTTCCATGGCTGTCGGGAAAGAGTTTTGTTTGGAGCCAAAATTATTTGTACAATTGGATTGGCAGGGGGGAAAATTCCCAAAGAGAGCAAACATATTTATTCACTGTCCCGGCCTGCCAACGGAGGCACAAAGCTAGCTTCTCCAACTTCCTCCCTAAATTGTATGCAGCTTGTGGCAGCCTGGCGTAGGCTGTTGGTGGAAGAGGAGAGGATGAGGCTGGGGTACCACTCTTACGTTGATCTCCCCCACCGTCTAGGACCTGTCTTATCTCCTTTGCATTTTCTGTGGTGCCAGGTAGAATTCTAACTACCAGCATGGCTGAGTGGCGGCGTCGGCAATGCTTGAAGGGATGGATGGCACTGCACTAAATGCCTGTTATAGAAAACACGGTTTGGGGGTTGGGGGTTTAGCTCAGTGGTAGAGTGCTTGCCTAGCAAGCACAAGGCCATGGGTTCGATCCTCGGCTCAAAAAAAAAAAAAAAAAAAAAAAGGAAAGGAAAGGAAAGAAAACATGGTTTGGGCCCGCCTTGTGAGTTACCGTTGTTTGGCTTTAGTGGTCTGTGTGCCCTGGCTATCCATAAGCGCGCTTAGTCATTTCCTCAAATGCTCAGTTTCTGAGACGCCTGCCCAAGCCGCGATAGCCCCTGTCACTCTCCAGATGCCCGGCTCCCTGACCTCATCCACTGCAGCTTTCCTTGGTCCCCTATCCTTTGCGGGTGGCTTGTGTGGTTTTCCTCTTGCAAAGTACTGTATTCCAAGGCTCATCCGTGGGCGAAGCTAAGCAGTGGGATCTTAGATGAGAAGGAGTGAATGCGGTGTGTGACTCCGGACCCACCGATAGAGCAGTTCGGGGCTCAGACAAGCTCCACAGTGCCAGAGGCCGCTTCCTGAGGCAATGCCGCGGACCCTCTGCCTTCTTCGCTGCCATACCCAAGTCTTTCTGTGAAGTTGTGAACCAGGGGATTCAGCCAGAGAAAGCACTCAGTACCTCTACCTCCTTGTCCAAAGTGACTGAGGTGCAGGGAAAGACCACGGGGTCAGCCTCTCGCTGAGTCGTGGCGCCATTGGCCTAGACTCTGCCCAAGCTCCGTAACCTCAGCCATAGACACAATAAGCTGCCACAGGGGCAAGTTGAGGCTTGGAGGCCATGAGAGTTGGGGAATAGAACTAACAGCGAGCCCAGAAATTTGGCCATGGCCCTGAGGCTGCTAAGCATCCCAGCAGCTTTGCCAAGTGAGCCCCATGCGGTGCCCACAATCTGGTGGATCCCATCCAGACCCCAGCAGATAAGTTCGGGCTTGTCCTCTGATCTCTGAGAACACGAGAGTCCGATGGGACAGGACCATGTGAGATAAACACCTGCATGGCCAGAGCACCAAAACTGTTTTGAGTCCTCGGCCTGGCGCACAAAAGATGGGGGTGTTGGTGACTCGTACAGCACCCAGCAAAGGCGCCATCTTTTCTGCCCGAACAGAAAGAGCTTTGATTTACCACCACGAGGAGGGTGTTCAGGGAGAAGACCGAGTGAAGAACCTCTTGGAAAGTTGAGGTTTGGCTTATATTAGGAACATGGAGCTGAGACCCCAGGTACTCTGGGAACACCCTGAAAATGAGGAAGTAAGCCTTCAGTTAAGATTTTGACCGTTTATACTGAGCGTGCGTAAACATATTCCTCCAATTTTGTAATTTAATTCATAGTTCTAATTATTATTATTATTATTTTATTTTTTTGGTTTTTTTTTTGAGACAGCATTTCTCTGTGCAACCCTGGTTGTCCTGGAACTAGCTCTGAAGACCAGGCTGACCCTTAACTCAGAGAGATCTGCCTGCCTCTGCCTCTCAAGTTCTGGGATTAAAGGTGTGAGCCACCACCATCCAGTTTGTTCTACTTACTATTACTAGCTTCTTATTAAGGGCAGAGTGATGGAGGCTAGAAAGTGGTTAAGTAGTTCAAATGGACTCAAGACCAAATGTGCCCACATGTGCTTTTCACATATGCACCTCAACAACAAGGAAATGCTTGTAGATATCTTTCATATGCTTTCTTGTTTTTCCCATGGCCAACAGAATTTGGGCCGGACATTCCCATTAAGTGGAAAGAGGAAGTGTAGAACACACCGCACAGTGTGCATTTGGAGAAATCGCTGTGGACAGCGCATCGAGGTGTCTCGAAGAACCTACACATTGGAATTTTCGGTTTCCCTTCGGAATCTGAGCTTTTCAGGGGGGAGGAACTGGGCAGGACTCTGTATAGAGCCCAAAATACTGTGAGCTTTCTCAGAAAAGACCAAGTACTGTGACAACAAGGCATGATAGTAACCTCAGAGGTGGCCCCAAAGACCAGAGCTTTTGACCTGTGGAGATCTGAGAAATTAGTAGGTCTGCTGGACAGTTCAATGAAGTAGCTGGAAGAATGTGCAGAAGGAAGGTGTGAGGGACGGTAAAATATTAAAGCTGAGAAAACATTCCTGTGATGCATTTCTCAAGCACACAGGCAACAGGCAAGGACAGGTGTCCTCTCAAGCCATTTCCCATGAAACTTGACCCACCCTTCCGCCAACAGAGGCCTGTTAACCCCATTTGTAACTGAAGGGCCTGCCCTTTATTCCCAGCGAGGCATTGTTGAGGGCCCAGGAAACTGCTTTGCAGAGCCCTGGCATGGGAACAGGCTGTTCCCCTTCATATGAAGCCAGCTGGATACCTCTGCATCTGCCTACTGATAGCTGACTAGTGTGTTACTGATCACGGAGTCTCCTCCATCTCTGGCCTCCTTCCTGCCCAGAAACACAAGGAATGGGGGCCCTGATTATTATACATCATCCGTCACTTCGTTACGCTGCCTTTGATCCCTCAGTGAAACTCGAATTTGTCTGAAGCAGCCGAACTGGGGGTGACGGAAGGCCGCAGCTCAAGACTTAAGCTTAGGAGGCCCAAGGAGGGGGCAGCCGCGAAGACCGAAGTGTTGCTTACTTGTTTGGAAGCCAAGAAGCCTTGCCTGCCAGTCAGCCCTTGTGAGGAGTGGGGTACCCAGATGGGGTGTCCAGGGCCCTGCCCACACGGGCTGTTGTGCACATGTTGGCATCAGAACAAAGGGAAAGTTGGGCTGCCTGGCTGACCAGTGCCCAGCTTCATGCCTCCCTGAATGCACAGCCTTCTGTTTCTACTCTAGCAGCTGTCAGAGGGTGCAGGGGGAGCCAAGAGGGGCTTAAGGAGGCCCCAGTGCTCCAGCATGGGGTTGGTGAGGTGGGTGCCTGGTGGAGCGCACAGAACCGTGCCTGGATGAGCCTTCAGTTGTAGTAGGCAGGAGCCTGGGGCCATTACCATGGAGATGGCTTTCGGATGCCAGGCTCCTTTCAGTTGCACATCTGTCTTGCAAAATGATCTGCACGGTTTAAGTCTATTCTTGCTGCGGGCGATTTTCCTTGGGATGATGTAAAAAAAGGGGGGGGGAGTGTAAAAAAAAAAACAACTCTTGGTGGGGTAGCTTTAGATTTATTAGACCGTGGAGGAGAGTGCTTCTCAGTGCCTAGGGAATTTTCCAAATGCCTCTGAAGTGCAGTTGCTCACAGCTCACTTTGTGGGGAGCTTCCTGACTTGGCAGGTACAAGACTCTCTACCCTGGAGGAGGATTAGGGCCTTTTGCCTGTTTGCAGTGAAACGCTTTTTAAAGGAGTGCCATTACCAGTGTTCAGATGCAAACTCATTCATCATCTTAACCGAGAGGCTCAGCCAGGCCCCAGTGCAAAATGAAAAAAAACCTTCGTTCACATGGGGTTAAGGATTGAAGATAGTTTAGCAGTTAAGAGCACTGGTTGCTCTTCCAGAGGACCTGGTTTCAATTCCCAGTCCCTACAGAGCAACTCACAACTGTCTGTAACTCTAATTCAAGGGGATTGGATGCCCTCTTCTGACCTCCTGGGTGCCAGACATTCTTTTTCTAAAATAACTACCCTTACCGCACTTAAAATGCTCAAGGGACATTTGTGTTAGGACCTACCTTGTCCTTGAGCTCACAACGTGAACCAAGCTTTGTGAGAGAATTTGGGTTCATAGGCCATATAAATGGCCATCTAACTTGTGAAGCTTGGTCCCCATGATATTAATTCATTGACCATTGACTGTCAGTGGGAGTCAAGACCCAAGTTAGGTTCAGAGGACATATATGAACAAATCTTGGCCCCTGTCCTTAAAGAGTGAGTGGTTTAACACTGAAATGAAAGGGATAATGATCTTTTCATAAACAACAACCAAAAAAAAAAACAACGAAAAACACAAACAAACAAACAAACAAAAAGCAAACAATGGGCTTTCTTCTCTACCGTGGCCTGACGGACAGCTTCTACTAAATAGTCAGCCTCCTTGACCTTGCCAATAACTTGGTCACTAGGTCTCCCTGTGGTGACTATAGTTTATTTGTGGCAGTTATTTCTCATGTTTTGTGAGAAATCTTTCTACCTACTCAGCTTTCCTTTTCTGAGTGGTCCATGGGAATGCATTGCAAGCAGGTAGAGTCTTGCAAAGAAATTTCAGGAAGCCCAAGGCTTAGAGACTGAGCAGAGTTTCGGAATTATCTGCACTCCGAGAGTGGGCCTCCATGGCTTCTTTGGTACCACACTGAAAAGAGTATCTGGGTAAAATATTTTAGCCCTTTCTTTGTGTTCTGTTAGCTTTATTCCTTCTCTTAAAATAGATTCCCTCTATTTCTACAATCCTGAAAACCCAGCTTCCTGTTCAGAATGTGGTTTTGTTGTAGAAATGGTCCAGCTTTTCAACGGCATCAGTGATTTGGCCCATGCAAAGAGATTTGTTTTTTAGCCACATGAACTGTTTGGGAAACACTCTGCTCTTGCTCCAGATGGGTCTCCATTCTCTCCTAGTGTAGACCCAGTCTTCCCACAAAGCCTACACAGAAGAAATGGCTGCGGAATGCCAGAGGACGCTGAAGCCTTGTGTCAGGACCTTTAGCTCATCTCGGATTCCACATTGGGATGCCACCTGGGGTGTCCTAGTGTCTTGGGAGATCCCTTGTCACCTAGGAGTGTCAGAGAGGCTTAGTCATTAGTGACCATAGATTCTGGGCAGTGGTATCTTAGCTATGACCATGGTTGGTAACGGAGTCACTTTTTTGAATGTGTGGGAACCTGGGAGGCTGTTCTTGACCAACCTGGAGGAAAGCATCAACATTTCTTCTCATTTTTCTCTTCACTCTCCATTCTCAGAGCCTTCTGACATTTGGACATTTGCGCCCTGGGCATGACCCGTATCCAGGACAGCAGAGTAGGACCACCTCACTCTCAGTGTCACAGAAAAAACTGTTGTGGTCACCTCCTAGCAGGATTCTCTGTGCCTCCCCAAACATACATTTATAGACATTCCAAGTTTCACTCCATACAATGATGAGGCCGTGCATTCCATTCTTATAAAACTCTATGTACCACCAGAAGCCAAGAAATGTCTCATCGTTCACTTACGGTCCAGAGTGGCTTCTGAAGCTGCTTATTGTGATTTCCAACAGCAATCCACCCGGGGATGCCACACTGACATTCTCCGTCTGGGTCTAATTGGAACCGTCCTTTCTCCCCACAGATCTCCAGGACTTTAAGTTAGATGTGCAGCATGTGATTGAAGTGGACGAGGGGAACACAGCCGTCATTGCCTGCCACCTGCCTGAGAGCCATCCAAAAGCCCAGGTCCGGTACAGCGTCAAACAGGAGTGGCTGGAGGCCTCTAGAGGTAAGGAAAGGACAGGAACTCCAAGGCAGAACCCAGGAGCGCTGGCTTCTGCCTGTTTTCATTTGTCAGCTGTTGCTACCTCCCTCAGTCCCCAGGATCACGTGACAGCCCCAAAGTCAGGCTAGCCAGCTGTCTTCTGCTCTGACAATTGGCTCTAAGAGATGCCAAGGGGGCAGTTTCCACGATGGAGTTCCTCTGCCCTGTCTTGCAGACTTTAACTCATCTTGTGGGGCCCTGGAAGGTGTGGCCAGGCCGCTGCCATTTCATCAGGCACTCAGCACATGGCGGGCTCCAGATGCTCTCTGTTCAAGGCCTTGCCACCAGGCGTGTAGAGAAAAGCTACCCGACAAGCCCAGAGTCCCCAGAGCCTCAGCATTCCCTGGTGGGGGGGCATCTTCCCCTACATGGTCTTTTGGTGGGATCTCACAGCTGCCCCCATTTCCTGAGTACCGTGGTAATCTCGGCTCTCACAGCTTTCTGCTCAGACCATGGTGGACGTGATGGCTGGCCTAGGGGAGGCCACAGTTTGGTCCACAGTGCCAACAAGGAGGCGTGTGTCCATTAAGAGGAAATCAGCCTCCCCGACAACAAACTTACATGTAAGGCCAAGTTGACCTATCTCAGCCTGACCTTGTAACTCAAAATGCATGCCTTTCATATTCTAGACTTTCTTTGCTTATGAAAGGAATATATGTTTGTGATAGAAATCTTAGGAGGAAGAAAAAAGAAAAGAAACTCAGAAAAGACAGAATGCTGCTTTTGAAATGTAAGCACCCTGGTCCAACCACTCAGAAATATCAGGGAAGAGAGGAGAGACAACAGGAGTTCTAATCCCAGTTCCCCCCCAGCAGAGGCTTGGCAGAAGTCCTGGACAAGACTCACTCCATCTGGCATTTGCCTAAGCAGCTCACACCTGGGTGGCCCAGCAGCAGGCAGGCAGCAAGCTTGGTGACACCCTGACTCCCAAGGGGGGCCATTAGGACAAAGCTCAGAGCTGACTGATGGCCAGTGCTCTGCCTGCCAGGAAACTGAAGGCCACCCCTGTCGCTGCACTGTCCAGAAGTGGTGAATCTGCCTCCTGCCTAGCAAACCTGAACACGTGCTTCAGGCCCCACCCACGACACTCTTAGACCAGGAGCAGACACAGCCTCCTAGACCAGTGATGCACAGGATCACAAGATGAGGTTTCGGTGGCTGCCACAGAGAGGGCAATGGCTAGGGGTCAGAATATTTTCCTCCAGTCGAAGAAATTCAATAGTGAGGTGGCTTAGAGTGGTAACTGCGACACAGATGGGTAAGAATTGCTAACATCAATTCCATAAACTCATCTTTTCTCCATTTCCATGACATGAGCTACAATCTTAAGAGCATTTTAGCAGCATACAGTCTGCTTTTCTTTTTTTTCCCTTTCAAGACAAGGTTTCTCTGCATGGCCCTGGCTGCCCTGGAACTCACTCTGTAGAATAAGCTAGCTTTGAACTGAGAGATCTGCCTGCCTCTGCCTCCCAGGGTGCTGGGATTAAAGACGTGCGCCACCGCTGTCCCATTACATTCTGCCTTTTTATAAGTGGATCTAAGATGTTGATTAACTTCTCAGGGTCGCACCGTATCCTGTAGATTCAGAGCTCAAGCCCAGGTTGATCCTGAGCCCTGCATCCGTTCTATCGAGTGTAAGATGATCCTCACAGACCAGCACTAACTCAAGGGCATTCAGCTAAGCGGTTCGGGAGCCTGTAGGCTAGTTAGTTCCTTACGCTGGCACCCTGCCCTCATGCACTAAGTTTTATGTGGGGAACTGCATTTCAGGTTTTGTTTGATTCCCTCTGGGACCCCTTAACTTTAGGGGACTTTCAGACTGTAAGAACCTGGGCCCAAACTCACCTCATCTCCCTTCTTCCCTAACCTCTCCACAGACAACTACCTGATCATGCCATCGGGGAATCTGCAAATCGTCAATGCCAGCCAGGAGGATGAGGGCATGTACAAGTGTGCTGCTTACAACCCGGTGACGCAGGAAGTGAAAACTTCCGGCTCCAGTGACAGGCTGCGTGTGCGCCGTAAGGACCAGACTCACTTGTCAATGATAGGAGGGGAGAGGGGGATCTTGGGATACCCCAGACCAAGTTCAGGGTCAGTTAAGCCTAGATGCAGAGGGGTGGCAGCACCCCAGCCTTGCTCGAAATCACAGCTCATTGCTGAAGAGGGCAACTCCTTTACCTTGTTACTTTGCAAGAGGGATGGGTTTTCGGGGTGGGAA
The DNA here is from genome assembly GCF_049852395.1 of Peromyscus maniculatus bairdii. Taxonomy (NCBI): domain Eukaryota; kingdom Metazoa; phylum Chordata; class Mammalia; order Rodentia; family Cricetidae; genus Peromyscus; species Peromyscus maniculatus. The sequence continues at coordinate 35,361,444 of NC_134863.1, read as the reverse complement.
TGTTGAGCACAGTGGCTTCATGCAAGTGACCCCCTTGTGGACGGCCCCTGGGTCTGCCTTCTGCTCCTAAACTGTGCCCAGTGTGTCCCTCTACTGACAATACAAGGAGGTCCCACGGGCTCCTTTTATGTGTGAACTCACCTCCTCTGGGCAGCCCCTTAAGGTTCCCCAAGTACTCGCTGAGCTAGTGCAGAGCACCAGAGGAGATTTTCTCCCAAAGCTATGGGAGCTGAAACCTTTTCCCCTTTATCTTCCTATGGAGAAAAAGAGTGCTGGGCGGTGGTGGCGCACGCCTTTAATCCCAGCACTTGGGAGGCAGAGGCAGGCGGATCTCTGTGAGTTTGAGGCCTGCCTGGTCTCCAAAGCAAGTTCCAGGAAAGGCGCAAAGCTACTCAGAGAAACCCTGTCTCGAAAAAACAAACAAAAAAAAAAAAAAAAGAAAGAAAGAAAGAAAAAGAAAAAGAAAAAGAGTCTCCAAAACTGTGTTTCAAGGGTTATAAAAACCAGAGCTGCTGCTGGCTGGCCCATGATATGAAGTCCTGAGGCAGACTCTGCAGGGAACACCCCCCTCCCAGGATAACAGCACACTACCTTTCAGCCGCTCTGTGCTCTTTCTCCCCAGCATTGTGGGAGATGGCGGCTTTCTCTAGCGAGCACCTGACAAGGTCACCGTTTTGTGTTTGGGGACCTTGCAGCGTAAGAAATGTATGATTTTTAAACCGCGGCTCCCCCTCAGCGTAGTGGGTTGCTCATCCTGTAAGGGACACCCCGACTTGGATGCTGAAGTCTAGGTGGGGCCCAGCAGATCCGGCTCCTCTCACTTCGTCCTCAGACTCAGGGTTCACTGACTGAAGCCAAGCAGGAAATACTGCCCGTGCCGTTCAGTTCATTTCTCTCGTTTCTCCGTAAGAACCTGTAGTTAAAAGCTTAAGTTATGTTCTCTGTAGGAGGAAGACCTTGTCCCTGACAGGTGGCATGGCACTAGCTGTGCTGAGAGCCTCAGGGGGGTCGTCCACGCTCTCTTCTGGGGCTAGGCCATCAGAGACAGGCTGGAGGACGCTCACGGCTTACCCCGTGTGTCCCGTCCCTCCTCCCTTCCCCAGGGTCCACCGCCGAGGCTGCCCGCATCATTTACCCGCTGGAAGCCCAGACCGTCATCGTCACCAAAGGCCAGAGCCTCATCCTGGAATGCGTGGCCAGTGGGATCCCCCCACCTCAAGTTACGTGGGCCAAGGACGGGTCCAGCGTCGCCGGCTACAACAAGACTCGCTTCCTTCTGACCAACTTGCTCATCGACGCTACCAGCGAAGAGGACTCAGGCACCTACCGCTGTATGGCCAACAACGGGGTTGGAGAACCCGATGGAGCTGTCATCCTCTACAACGTCCAGGTCTTTGGTGAGCATCTCCGTGGACGTCCCCCTCTTTAATCTTCCCTCTGACTCTCCTGGCCGTTCTAGAAGCGCGTGACCTAGCTCAGAGAGGGTTATGTTGTGAAAGGCCGCAGAGCTGGTAAGTGGGGAAGCACATTGGAGAGACAGAGATTCTTAGGTCTCAGGACCAGGGCCCCGGATCCTGGTGTGTTCTTTAGTCACCCAGACAGTTCCTCTCCCCCTACCTCCCTCTCCTTCCAACAGCCAAGGAAGAGGAAGCCACTCAAAGGCAACGTCTTATTCCGGTCTATGTGGTCTTAGGGGTAGGAAGACGCAGCCCTTCTCATTCTGATCTGCTTTCTCCACAGAACCCCCCGAGGTCACAGTGGAGCTGTCCCAGCTGGTCATCCCGTGGGGCCAGAGCGCGAAGCTCACCTGTGAGGTCCGTGGGAACCCCCCGCCCTCTGTGCTGTGGCTGAGGAACGCTGTGCCCCTGACCTCCAGCCAGCGCCTCCGGCTGTCTCGCAGAGCCCTGCGGGTGGTCAGCGTGGGGCCCGAGGACGAAGGCGTGTACCAGTGCATGGCGGAGAATGAAGTTGGGAGTGCCCACGCTGTGGTCCAACTGAGAACTGCCCGGCCAGGTGAGTGCACGCAGCCCAGAGGTCCGAAATGCCAGCCGAGGAGGCATGTGCTCCTTTTCTCAAATAAAATCCAACTTAGTGACTTTTAGTTGCAAGTTCAAAATCACACGCCCTCACTCATAAATCAAGTGTGTAAATTTTCAATAGTGAAGATGACCTATTTGGTGGGATTTTTTAAAAAAAAAAAAAATGAATTTATTTTCCAAGTATGTGGGGTTCCATGATTATGCCAAATCAAGCTTAACAATCAGGGCTTTAAAAGAAGGGAAAGTAAGGCCTTTCTTTTTAGCTTGAGTCATTCCAATTGGCACTTGTGCTGACTGGGCACTTATCATGTTCGGCACGGATCAGGTGAGGTAGAGAATGCAGAACATGAGAAAGAAACCCACCCCCACCCCCCCATTAAAAAAGTTCCCTATAAAGGAGATGAAACCATGGAAAGAATCTGAGAGAAAACTACAGTGGATGATACAGTGTGGCATCATCATTATCAAGTGCCAACATCCTATGGTTGGGGTGGGGGGGCAAGTGGGACTGAGACTCAGGCTGGAAAAGTCTGTGGACGGAATCATCACCACGCTGCTCCTGGCTTCTAGATTCTCAGAGAGCATTCCCAATTGACTCCATGTCTCCTGTCACCTCAGTGGAGAAGGAAAAGACTGTCATTGTGCGTTAGTGTTTAAGTTTCCTGGTAAAAGGACATGTCCCCAGCCCAACATAGAAAGGAGAACCAAGGTCCCGGGGCCTCCAGAGCAAACTGAGATAACTCTTGTATGTTCACTGTTCATCACTGGGACAGATACCCTAGGGGATCAACTCCAAAGGAGGAAAGGGGTTCCTGGCTCCTGGCTTCAGTCTCTCATAGCAAGGAGGAGATGGTGGGGCAGAGCCACTCACAGTCAGGAGACACCAAGAGAAGGCCCGCTACACCCACTGCCTTTATCTTTTCCTCCATTTTATTCCCCTGGCCGATAAAATGGCAGTGCCTATGTTAGAGGCCGGCTTTTCCCTTTTGTTAATCTTCTCAGGAAACACCTTAATCTCTAAACCCAGAGGTGTGCTCTGCTAACCTGCTCCGTGCTCCTCAGCCAAGCCACGCTGACACTCAAGACTGACCATCACCAGTCCACCCTTTATCAATTGGAGACCCCGAGTTCAGTGCCCAGAACCAACGTCAAGTAGCTCACAACTGCCTGTAACTCTAGTTCAAGGGCTGTGACTCCCTCTTCGGGCCTCCACAGGCTTTTGCACTCACATAGTGCGCGCGCACGCACGCACGCGCACACACACACACACACACACACACACACACACACACACTTAATAAAATGCAATAAAAATTTAAATATAAACCTCAGCATCCCTCAATACACACCCCGAAGACGCAGGCAGAAGGTCACACAGACGCTGCCTGTCTTCTGCCTCCAGACAGCAGCCAGAGGCCTGGTCCAAGTGGACAGGCTTTCTTTTCCTTCTGGTGGGACGAGGGCACCAGCCTTCTCTTCTGCAGAGCCTGGTTGTGTGTCCCAGGTGGGCTGATGGTGGTCTCAGGTCTTCTCTGATTTTCTTCTGTTTTCTCCCTGGCAGGTGATCAGGGCCACTAATACCTTCCTCCTTCCCTTCTCTTTCCTGCTTGGTCCTCAGACACGACCCTGAGACCCGGGAGAGATACTAAGCCGATTGCTGCCACACCTCCCATGGCACTCTCCAGACCCAGCAGACCTAACCAGACGCTGCGGGAGCAACCAGGGCTTGTTAAGCCTCCAACATCAGGACAGCCTACTTCCCTGAAGTGCCTGGGAGAGGAGCAAGTCGCCCCCGCAGAGGCCCCCATCATCCTCAGCTCACCCCGGACCTCCAAGACTGATTCCTATGAGCTGATCTGGCGCCCTCGACACCAGGGCAGCAGCCAGGCACCCATCCTGTACTACGTGGTGAAACATCGTAAGGTATGACCCTGGCATTGCGCCACCCTCTCCCTGCAAGCCTCCTCTTAGTGAGGCTGAAGTGAGTCCCTCTGTCTCCTGACTGGAAGCCAAGACCCAGTGTGCACCACAGCCATGCCTTTCTGTCTCCTAGAATGCTGATCCCTACCTCCTCCTGGAGCGCTAGCGGCAATACAGACAGGTGATGTCTCAGAGGCCCTGTGTGGGCTTGGCGTAAGCTTGGTGTATGTTTACCTGGAAGTTAATGCCAGCTCAAAGTCCAGAGATAACTCACCAGGCCCCCTTCCCCCCCCCCCCCCCCCCGTTACCATCACCAGCCTCCCCGCTTACCCCCATCATATTTTGGTAATGATCTTTCCACTTCTTTTCCAACCAAAGCAAGCTCTTTTTCAAACGTACCTGCGGGGACTTAAGCAGGACAAATGGTCTGTCCAGCCAGGAAGGCAAATCTTAGGAAACAAGTGGTCTCCCCGTGGGCTGATACTGTGGTAACTCCAGTTTACCCAGCAGGCATTAGGGCTCCTGACACATCGTGATGTTGAGAGCTTAGCTGTTTCCCCTCGACCAAGGGAGTCTGTCCAGGAGCTTCTGTAGGAGCTGTCGGGGAGAGCCTTCTAGACTATGACAGGGTGTGGAGACAGCTGTACCAGCCCCATAGTCCTGGACACTTCGGTGAGGCAGACCAAGGCTTTCAGGCTGCCACTCTCCTTCAAAGTTGAACAAGGAAGGCGAGATGAAATTCCTCATGAAGCAACATTTCTGCTCACCACAAATTTGCCCTGTTTCTTTCTAATGCCAGATAGTAGAAAAGTACTGGGTTGTAAATGGATTAAAAATTTTATTATCAGCAGCAGCCTGCTCTAAGTGGGGAGTTTATATTCATTCAGTTTCTTTTTTAATTATTTCATTTTATTTTATCTTGTGCTTATAACAATGTTTTGTGTACTTGGGAGAAAGTATGAAATGAAACTGAAAAGATTTTCCCTCATTTTCCTATTCCAAAAGCCAACAGGAAAACAAGACTACCCTTACACAGTGGACTTTTCTAGCTCTGCACAAACCAGGTCCCTCCTGAAAACACCTCTGACCTCTCATAGTCTGTCCTTTTCTTTGGCTTGCCCTCCCAGGAGACCTGAGAGCCAGAGACGGTCCCAGAGACCTCCAGTGGTCAGAAAAGTACCTAAGACAGAGTAACATCCTGTACCACCATGCAGTTTCCTGTGTAGACACGAGACACCACCATCCCCACCTCCACCCTACCCCCAGGAAGAGCGAAAGGTGTGACGAGTTTTATGAAAAGAAGCAGCCTTGTCCAGCCTGTGTTCCAGGGCAGGCTGGTCCCCATCCCTGTGAGTCATAGGCTAAGATCAGGGAAGGCCAAACATGGTACCCAAGGGACAAAAACCAGTGTGAGAGTAAGAATAATATTTTTCAGGCCAATAGGTGGCCCTGAAGCTACCTCCCGCCACGGGCAGGCAGGCAGGCAGGCAAAGACCGCACTGAGGTAATCCGGAAATGCCAGGCCGAGGCTGCATTCACCCTCCCAGTGTGTGTGACAGTGACTGATTACCCTTGCATTTTTTATTTTCATTTCTGGGTCCCAGTGGAAGTACGAGGCCAGTGCTGGGAGGGCAGAGGGAGAAGGGGGTACAGGGAGGTGACAGTCAGGACCGGGCCCCTGCCGAGTCTGGCTTCCATTAGCCATAGCGCTGTGGAACAGTTGGAGCTTTCAGGCAGAGTCGGCCAATGGGGAAAGTATGTCTTGAAAGACCTTCTTGCTCGTGGAAGCAATATAGCTTAATGGTCACCACCCAAGAAAGAACGTTGGAATCAGAAGTCAGCACTGGGTTGTGTTTTATTCATGTCCTGTCTTTTACAGGACTTTGGGAATTAGTCAGCTGATTTCCACATCCAGGAAGCAAGTTTCCTCTCCTAGTCCACTGTAGACCCCGAGCTACTGTGTTTGGGTTTCCAGCACCACTGGGGATTCTCAGTTTGTGAAAACCTTTCCCCTTGGAACAAATCCTAGAAGCCCGACGTTAATGAGCTCAGACCATGCCCTTGCCTTGAATGGGAGGTTTTGTTCTACTCAGGAGGACTCTGCTTAGGGATGAGAGCTCTCTCCACCAGCTGTGAGCTTCCTTCATCCAGCCCCCGCTTTCCATTCTGGAAGGCTTCTGAGAGGCACGGAGCTGGCCCTTCTTAAAAGATGGAGGGTTGTATGAAATAATCTCTCACCGGAGCCTTTGTGGTCCCTGGAGCCGTCTCATAATTTCTTTTTAGAGAGTTAACTGTTAAAAATTCACTTATAATCCTTAGCATGCACCCTGTGTGTAAGCTTCAAAAGCATGGATGGAGAGCGGAAACAGAAATTAAAGTGAAAGACATCTCGGAGGGTGACGTGTACAGAGAGAGAGAGAGGAGAGGAGCCAGGAGTTGCCTGGGAACCTCACCCATGCCACGTCGTCTAATTTGACTTCAGAATGCCCCCAAGACATTGTATTTGCCTCATTTTTAGAAACGAATGGCTCAGGGCTCAAGAGTGAGGGAGTTTGCTCAGGATTTTACAGCCGGAACTTGAACTTGGAGTTTTCTGCTCCCAGACCCCTCTTTCCAGAGCGGGTAACACCGTAAACGTGCTCTTTGGACTCCAGTGAGGGGTTCTGTGCTCACTGGCTCTGCAGCCTTGAACAAATTCCTCAGTTCCCTCAGTTTAGGCTTGAGATGTGGGATCCGGAAGAAGACTGGTTGCTGGGACTTGAGGACAGGTGAGGTAGTGCAGTCACAGCGAGAACTCACTGGCGCTCTTCCGGTTGCTCCAGCGCCTGTCATCATTCTCATCAGTGGCTCTCGTTAGAATATGGATGGGAGGACCTGTGTTCGGCTCTGTATGCAAACAGAGAGAACGTTAGACGAGGAGGAGGTTGCAGGCGGTAGGGGAAGGGGTGGCCTCGGGGGCAGCTCCCAGCAGTCTCAGCCTGGCTTTCTTGCTGTCCTTTGGAGCTTCCCTCCTGGGATTATTGCCTGAGGCACCAGGAGATGGGACCCACAGTTCCACCTGCCCCCCAACCTGGCCCACGGTCCATCCCCTCTTCCTGCCCACGTGGGCCCAGGCTGAAACCCTCCCAGACACTAGAGGAGAGACTGGTCCTGACCCCAGTCACCTTCTTCAGCAGGTCACAAATGCCTCTGATGACTGGACCATCTCTGGCATTCCAGCCAACCAGCACCACCTCACCCTTACCAGTCTCGATCCCGGCAGCTTATATGAAGTGGAGATGGCGGCCTACAACTGTGCCGGCGAGGGCCAGACGGCCATGGTCACCTTCCGAACGGGTAAGGTCAAACGTTGTGCCTAGCACACAGAGTTCCAAAGGCCGAGCAAGTTATAGGAGGCCCGGGTGCAAAATCCTGTTCACTTTGCATAACTCTTCACCTGCAGCTGGATCCTCCTCCAGGGGCTGCCTCTGTGGACTTAGATGCCTGGGCTAAAATGCTTACCTTTCTTCCCGAGATGGATGAACCACTTCTCGGGCATCCCTCCATGCCTCCCAAGCACAGGGGCCAATAGCAACACCATAGTAGTGTTGGCCAAAGCTGGGAATTACACCACACTTTCAGTACCCTGAAATCATATTCGTATCACCTCGTCATAGCCCTTGGTAGATTCTTAGGCAAAAAGGGATCTTGATAAGGGAGGGCTCCTGGGCTCTCTCTCACTTGCTCTTCTTAATCCCTTCTCACCCAGGGCGGCGGCCCAAACCCGAGATCGTGGCCAGCAAGGAGCAGCAGATCCAAAGAGACGACCCTGGGACCAGCCCCCAGAGCAGCAGCCAGCCTGACCACGGCCGCCTCTCCCGTAAGCTCCAGCAGTAGTGAGGGGCAGGCCGTGAGCCATGGGGACAGACTGTCACAGAGGGCCTGTTGATGCCTGTTGAATGAGGAGCTTAGGGTTCCGTAGTCCAGAAGTCCCAGTGACATATTTTTAGCATCTCCTTAGTAACCACACTGGAAAAAAAATACAGGTTGGAGTATTTCGGAGAAAAAACTAGCATTACTGAGTCTGTAGGTCCAGAGAGCAGCAGTTCTCCATTCTCTGTTTTTGCAGAAGACTAGATGTTTTAGCTCCGGGCCTTCTCCCACACAGAGGGACACGGTACAAACGGCAGCAGGCAGAGAGGGCTGTGGGAAGGAAAAGCCCCGTCAGGGTCAGGCCGGGTCTAGTCAGTCCACAGCATCATCTCACAGCGTCTCTGTCCTTCTACATCTTTTCTCTGTGCCTGGCCATCCCAGCCCCCGAAGCTCCAGACAGACCCACCATCTCCATGGCCTCAGAGACCTCTGTGTACGTAACCTGGATTCCCCGCGGCAATGGAGGCTTCCCTATCCAGTCTTTCCGTGTGGAGTACAAGAAGCTAAAAAAAGTGGGAGATTGGATCCTGGCCACCAGTGCCATCCCTCCCTCGAGGCTCTCTGTGGAGATCACCGGCCTGGAGAAAGGTAGGGACCTGGCTTCTCTCTTCCTGGTCCTCTCTGTCCTGGGACCACATGGAGGAGGAGGAGGAACAATGAAGGGTCTTCTTCAATCGGTCCTTCCCTTCCTCTTCCCCACGTAGTACTCATGGGTACAGAATCTGTGGCTCTGCCTCAGCCCTTCCTCCCCCGTCTCTCCACAGCAGAGTCCAGAGCCACTTCCTGTGTGGCTTAAGGAAGATGAGTATTCTTATGGGTCCTGTGTGGACATTTTTGGAGAAGAGCTGACCAGATCTCCCTGGGCCGGGCCTTGGTGGGCAGTGAGGGGAGATCAGCGCTATTTCCCGAGCTCAGGATCCGGATCTCTTTCACAGGCATTTCCTACAAGTTCCGCGTCCGTGCTCTGAACATGCTAGGAGAGAGTGAGCCCAGTGCTCCTTCCCGGCCCTACGTGGTGTCAGGATACAGTGGCCGTGTGTACGAGAGGCCCGTGGCAGGCCCTTACATCACCTTCACTGACGCAGTCAATGAGACCACCATTATGCTCAAGTGGATGGTAAGTGGCCTGGCCACCAACACTGTGGGGATGTTCTTCCTACTCGCCTGGAAGCTTGCCTCCCTGGTGTTATACACCGGAAGGCCCCCTTGGGGGACCTGGGAGGCTGATGGTAGCTGGAGCTGCTGTTAGCTGTCTCTTGTAACCCAGCTCCCTCTGTCTACCGTATCCCACCCTCCTTCCTGCTTTCCACCTGATACCATAGGGAATCCCGACCCTTGTCCAGCGTCCCTTCATGTTTTCAGGGAGATTCAGCAGGAACGAAAGTCTTTGAAGAAGTACAGTTTGTTTCTTGTTTCTAAAAGCTCCAGGGCCCATCAGCAAAATAAAATCATGCCTGATCTCTGCATCCCTTCCTCAGAGAGCCCGAGGGACTGATTCAGGAATGTTTGCTGGGACCCCCACGAAGTTCAAACCCTGGACTGGGGAGAAGATTCCCACAACCTTGTGTTTTTATTTTCTCTGTGGTGATTTCTCTGACACACTGTGAACATGTCTGTTCTCCCCGCCCCCCCCCATGTAGTATATCCCAGCCAGCAACAACAACACCCCGATCCACGGCTTTTACATCTACTACCGACCCACAGACAGCGACAATGACAGTGATTATAAGAAGGACGTGGTGGAAGGTGAGAAGATGTGTTGTTGATACTGCTTCCTTCGCTGGCAAGGGGGTCTGGGTATTGGCAAAACCTCGTCTGTGCTCAGTGCCATTGAGTCTTTTGCGACTCACCTGGAGCCATGCAGTCAAAAGACCAGTCAGCATGCTTCTTTCTTAACGGCCACAGCAAAGCAGAAACGCGGGTGGTCGGTCCCCAGATCATTCTCTAGTGCCTCCCGTGCTGGTCAGTGGCCCTAGCTTAGACCAACAGCTTTGTCTGACTGTGTGAGCCAGGCTAAGCAAACACCAACACGTGCGTCACCATGGTGCCTCTCACTCTCCTTCCCAGGGGACAGGTACTGGCACTCCATCAGCCACCTGCAGCCCGAGACCTCCTACGACATTAAGATGCAGTGCTTTAACGAGGGAGGAGAGAGCGAGTTCAGCAACGTCATGATCTGCGAGACCAAAGGTGATTCTCCCCGGGGTCCCCTCCCATCCTGGGGATTCCTGTGAGGTGGAGCGGAGTCTCGCTTCCATCCACCCCGATATCCCTTTCCAAGAAGATGCTGATTTTCCAAGGATCCCAGACCTCATCAGTTGCCTCCCTTCCTATTTGCTTGTGTTTTGTGTTAACATGAGCAGGTTACCTTCATGATGGCTTCAAGGACTTGAGAACTAATGGACCCATGAACTCATTAGGAATAGAACCCGTCTTAAGATGGAAATGTTCTATACATGTTCTATTTTTTTTGGGGGGGGGGTATTCGGTCTTTATATTGGTTGGTTTATTTAATTCTGCTGCAGCCTGGTGAGATGAGAAGGAGATCTAAACCTCAGAAAACTTATTATATATGCATCTTGGCCAAAGGTATATAGCCAGGATGGAGCAGAATCTGCCTCAGACAGTTCCATATAGCTACAGGCCCAGGTTCCTTTTCTGCACTAAAACATATTAAATATGTACATGTACTTGTTAATATGTGGTCATTGCTCCAGTGAGTAGGTATCATTATGTCCAGTTTTTAAATACTCAAAATGAGTAAAGCTGTGTATTGCCAAGGACATGATCAGAAGGTCACAAAGGAATCCAGAGAAAACAGCATTCTCCTGGGGCTGAGGCCACAGTGTTCTCTGCCCCACTTTCCATTGCCTGGTCACTTCGCCCCTTAGCACCGCCTGTGTGCACATGGCCTCGGTGCCATGTCCACGGAAGAGAGGGACACGTGGGCACACAGCCCAAACTCTTGTATCAGTTTGAACATAGAGTACTCTGGGAGAGCAAGCAGCTTCATAAGGCCTTCTTAGGTCTTCAGGCTGATTCTTTAGGCTGGAATGAGGAGGGAGTAGCCTGGGGGACATAGCCTAAAAAAGTGACTCCAGATGGGAGGAGGAGGAGAAGGGGCAGCTCAGGGGAGAGGCCAGAGACACCAGCAGCAGGTCACTGAAGGACGCCAGAGGAGGAGCTAGTGCAGTTGGCAAGGACGATGAGGTAGATGAGATCCTTGTCAGGCTTCTTTGTAATAAGGTTCAGGGGTGGGCTGAGGGGAGAGAACTGGAGCTCTGAGATAAAGGTGAAGAGAATGGTTTTCGTCATTGCTTTTGGGCAGGACCCGGGTCGATTGCATGCTGGGTTGGGAGATAGTACAACATTTAGGAGCAAGCTTGAGGTTTTCTTTGAAGCGCTACTCAGGGGGCTGCCGTCTATCAGAAGGGAGGGGTCAGAAAGAGAAGCGGACCACCTGGGAACGGAAGGAGAGAAGGGCTGGGAAGGCTTCCAAGTGGCTGGTTCTTTGGGGACGCCGAAAGGGTTTGATAAAAGCAGCAGGTCTCCTGCCTCCCGAGTCCTTAGGACATAGGAGGCATCATGGGAACAGAGATTACCCAGCCCCTGGAGAGGAGCTGGGACCATCATCTCCCAGGATTGGAGCAGGCAGAAAAAAGATGAGTGGTGCTTGGCCATGGGGCTGCGACATCAGAAAGCTGATGTCAACTCTGTCTGATTGTGTGAGCCAGGCTAAGCAAACAACATGTGTGTCACCATGGTGACTCTCGCTCTCCTTCCCAGGGGACAGGTACATGGCAGAGGTCATGCAGGTTCACCTGCTGCAGCAAGCCCCAATGAGGTTTAGCATCCGACTTTGATGCGAATTTACCAATTATCATCTGTCCCACAATGTCCCCAGATGTCCTTCTCCTTGCAACCCAAGCTAATGCCCTGCACTTCACATCCCTTAGCCGACCTCGAAACAGCAGAGCTGTGGGAAGGGTCCTTCGCCTGAGCTCCTTCGCTTCTCTCTTGCCTATTAACTGTTCTTTCGGAGAACACAGTTACCCCTGTCCACTCTGACTCCGCGCTTGGCTCACAAGCATGTACGTTAAAGTACATTACAGGCCACCCCAACAATGTATTTCACATCGGGTACCGGTGTCATGAAAAGTTACCGACATGATCCAAATAAGGGATACTGAGACCCCCATCTTGGGAGCTTGGGCCCCATTTCCTATATCTATGGGACTGAGGGGTGCTGTATGTTCCTATTTTGTTGTAAAGAGAATGGCAGAGAAATAGACACTAATGTCAGTTTCGTCTTCAATTGCAGCTCGGAAAATCTCTGGTCAGCCTGGTCGGCCCCCACCCTTAACTCTGGCCTCACCACAACCTCCACCCCCGGAAACCATGGAGCGGCCGGTGGGCACCGGGGCGATGGTGGCACGTGCCAGTGACCTGCCCTATCTGATTGTGGGCGTTGTTCTGGGCTCTATCGTCCTCATCATCGTCACCTTCATCCCCTTCTGCCTATGGAGGGCCTGGTCTAAACAGAGTGAGTCCCACACCTCAGCACGGACGGACGGGAAGGAGCTTGGGGAGGGAGAAGGGTCTCTCAGCCCAACATGCAGGCAGGTGCCCAGGCAGGGCCAGACGGCCCAGCTCCATCTCCCTGACAGCTCAAGCTACCAGGTGACCCCAGAGGTCCCACAGAAACAGTGACCATCTGAGGCAAGCCTCTTCTCTCCTGCAGTCCATCCCGCACACCTCTGGTCTTGGTGTGTTACCTGCCCCATGTTTTTCTAATGTGTGAAGCTGTTTTTTGAATGTTCGTATTCAAGCTGCCCCCGCCTCTTCCCATGTTCAGCTCTTCTGTCCAGCAGGGGCTGCCGTGAGCCTTCCCTTTCTATGGGCTAACCTGCCTTGCCCACTAATTTCTGCTTCAAATAGCAACAGCCTCAGCTGGCTTCCCTACTAAACAAGGTCCCTTTCCACTCACCCTCACTCCCTTAGCTATTGCTCCATTGTCTATCCTTCTCACTTAAAAGAAGAGATGGGTGATGGGAAGTCTTAGGAAAGGCATTCTCGGGCTCTAGGATACTCGCTGCCTGTGTCCTCTGACACTAGGGAGCGCGGGGCTTTTGCCAGCTGGAGGAGGCTAAGCACACCTCTGCCGCCTGCTCTTTCCAGAACACACCACAGATCTGGGCTTTCCTCGAAGTGCCCTCTTGTCTTCCTCCTGCCAGTACACGATGGTGCCGTTGGGAGGACTTCCAGGCCACCAAGCCAATGGGCAGCCCTACCTCGGTGCCATCAACGGGCGGGCCTGTGCCAGCCGCCTGCATGGAAGCAGAGGATGCCCCGTGGCTGCTGCGGTGGGCTGCCCAGGCAGGAAACCTCAGCAGCACTGCCCGGGGGAGCTTGCACAGGTAACGGGCTCGTGGGTGTGGGCCCCGGGGGCACAGAGGGAGGGCCATTCTCCCTGTTCATCCAGGGCTGCTGGGCTGGCCTCCCTACAGTCGACCACAGCTCACGCTGCTCAATGGTGAGCACTGGGGCGTTCCTTGACCTTTCTTCTCTTCTTCAAGCAGCAGGGAGATGCCAACAGCCTACTGAGGCAGACCATTGTCACCAATGGATATGACCCCCAGAGCCAGCAGGTTGCCAGGTAACCAGGCCCCTCCTACCCCTGCGTTCAGTCCCAAGCCCCAGAGCCTCCCATTCTCTTTAGTTCCTCACGACCAAAGTCTGTCATCCAGAGACGAGCAGTGCTTCACGCAAGGGTCCCCAAGTTTTCCATCTGTGCTCCATGCAGCTGTTACCCCATGGGCGAGTGCTGTGTGCACAGTTACTCTCTTCCTGCTCAGTTACCCCATGGTGAGGTGCTGTGTGCACAGTTACTCTCTTCCTGCTCAGTTATCCCATGGTGAGGTGCTGTGTGCACAATTATGATGTCCTTCCTGCTCAGTTACCCCATGGTGAGGTGCTATGTGCACAGTTACTCTCTTCCTGCTCAGTTATCCCATGGGCAAGGTGCTATGTGCACAGTTACTCTCTTCCTGCTCAGCTACCCCATGGTGAGGTGCTGTGTGCACAGTTACTCTCTTCCTGCTCAGTTACCCCATGGTGAGGTGCTGTGTGCACAGTTACTCTCTTCCTGCTTGGAAGCTTCGTTGTTTCTCGGCATGTGTTGCCCACCGGCTCACCAAAACCCTTGAGGTGTAACCGATTTCGCCTGCAGGCCCCTGAACCATGTTCACCACCGGCCGCAATACAACTAAACTGTCACTGGCTGAATGAAGCGTGGCACCTCCTGATGTTCACAGGGGAACGGTGTGTGCTCTCAGCCCTGACCTGCTCTGGTACCTTCAGATATCAGACATGTGCCAGAGCATGAGATCCACCAGGCCCGTTCCGCCCTGCCTTACCCATTCCGTTCGGTCTTGTATGATGCAGAGGTCCCAAGTCTAGCTCAGAGGAAGGCTCTTTCTTATACACGCTGCCCGATGACTCAGCTCACCAGCTGCTCCGACCTCAAGATTGCTGTCACCGCCAGAAGCAACCCGTCACCACATGCCAGACGGCAATGAGAAGGGCACCTGAGGGTCCCGGGCTGGAAGCTTCGTGGGATCCTCCATATCACTCAGGTCAGCCAGGGGCAACAGGGGGACACTGTCCGATGGGGTCTCCCATGACCCAGTCATGGCTTCAAGGACTTCAAGCATTTGGGCGTCAGGGTGGATGGCCTCGAGGGGGGGGGCGGGGAAGGAGGCAGGGGGTGGGCATGGGGCCTCACCAGGTCAGTCTGACTCTACTGTAACTGAGGTCTTCAAAGGCCGAGAAGAAAGGCATTCTGTGTTCCAAAGGCAGAAGCCTGTTTGGTCTCTCCATTTCAGAATCAGGGCCATTCGCAGACTCGGCCTCATCACATGGAGGCTTCTTTAATCCCTTGCTCTGTTGGGTCATGTCTTAATTAGGGAGTGATTCTCGTCACTCATCAGGGAGCCATGTTCACACACACGTCATCCTTCCAGCCGTGGGCTTCCACAGAACTTGTTCCTCCAGGGGCCGTCCCCGCCCATGGCTCCCTCGGTACCCTACTTCAAGCCAGTCTGCTAGGACTTGGTTGGGGACACTTGGTACTTCAGAGAATTAGCTGGTGTCTCTTAGCTTCCAGGACGTGCATGCCCCATTTCATGCCGATTCTGGACCGTCTCTAGGACATTGAATTCTAAAGGACCTTCAGCTCCCAGAGGCGGACCAAATCATCACAAAAATAAGATAAGGCTGGACAAGGGAAATGGATTGTAAACCACAGCCTGAATCTAGAAAGAGCTGGGGCTCCCTTTGTCTCTTCAATGGATAGCCCATGGCCACAAGTTGAGTGTTGTGGAGTCTACGGTCTCTGGTTACTCTCCTTCGTGGGCCACTGTGCCCAGTGTGACCAGTGTGACCGGTGCAGCCAGTGTAGCCAGCCACACATAGAGATTAGCTCAATATTGTTCTGTCAGTCTGGATTTTAATGTTGCCTACATTTTTTCCTCCCCACAGGGCCACGGTGCTGTTTGGGCCTTGTACCAGTTGAAGAAGTAGACAGTTTTGACTCCTGCCAAGTGGGTGGAGGAGACTGGAGTCCCCAGCACCCTTCGGGGGCCTACACGGGAAAGGAACTTGGGGTGCGGCTCTCTCCTAGCCCATCAGTTCACGTGTCCTTTGAGACACCACCTCCCACAATTTAGGCCGAAGCCGATATCCCAGAAAGACTATATATGGGTTTGTTTTTTTTTTCAAAGAGACAGAGAAAATTGGTATTTATTTTTCTATTATAGCCATATTTATCTATTTATGCACTTGTAAATAAATGTATATGTGTTTCTATAATTCTGGAGAGATAGGGAATCTCCCCCTTTATGGCACAAGGGGGAAAACAAGTAGCAAGATCGGCAGATTCCAGTAGGAATAGCAGCACAGCCTGGCAGGCCTCAGATGGCCCGCAGAACCTTCCGAATGCCCTCAGGCAAGTTGGCAGAAGGACCCCAAGCACACTGTTCCCGAAGGGCATGCACGAGGAAAACAGAAAAGGCCATGCTGCTGCAGACTGGAGCCACCCGGAAGCCACTCAGACTTGGTGGCACAGGACACGTCTCCAAGATGCCACGAGAAAAGACCCAGATGTGTACAGCACTCTCAGCATTAACGACCATCCAGAGTCAATAATCTGTGGCAACATATCTCTGTAAAAACAAACACTGTAACTTCTAAATAAATGTTTAGTCTTCTCTGTAACCTTCAACTTAGTCATGTATGAGTCAGCGTTTTCTTTAGACATTGGGAGTCCTGTCTTGGAATAGCTGGAGAAAATTACTGCTGGTGACGATTTCTAATCCATCAAGTGATAAAATCTGGAAACAGTAGCAGATGTTTTTCATATTTTTGTCTTTTTAAACAATGAACATTGTGTTTGGACTCATGTAAAAATGACATTTGTAGCTGTTTACTCCAAGAGGGAATATACAAAGTGAAGCAGGTTCGCTGCTCTCTGGCTGGACTGGAGGTGAGTGTCTGTCTATTGTAGGAATGAAGCTAATCCTTCTTATGTAGGGGTGAGTGTGTGTGTGTGTGTGTGTGTGTGTGTGTGTGTGTGTGTGTGTGTAACTGGACATAATTGAAAACTGAAAATTTCAAAGCAAGTCTTCACACATTTCAAGTGTTCATTGTGTGGGGAGAGATTGTATGTTTCAGGAAAATGAAGAGTTGAAATGATGCCTGGCACTTTTAATCGTATTAAGAGTTGTATCAAACTCTGCTTCTACTCAAAGAATTTGATAACAGGATCCTAAGAAGCCCGAGGAAACTCCTTCAGTCTGATTGTTTGGGATGAGTCCACCATCTGCTGGCCAGAAGAAGTACTGCATCTGCCCTTCTGTAGACTCATCCATTTTCCATAACAACTTGAATCTGAAAAGAACCTTCCTCAAAATGCAGCATCGTTTTCAGCAAGGCAGTACTTTCAAAGTATTTATTGAGATGACTGTAAAGAACAAAGAAATTATAGGGATGCAGTGGTGTAACCCAGGAAGAGAAGAAGTAAGAAACATGACTTAAGACACTGGCAGAGAAGCCTTCCAGGTCCCTGCAGGCGAGTAGTGGGCAGAACTAATAATGTTCAGAGTCTTTGCTAATCCAGCTCTAATCTGAGCTGTACTTCACCCACCAGACTGTTGGAAGCCTATTTTTTTAAACTTTATTTTGCTTTTTACTTCATGATCTAAACTAATTGTCAAAGTGGGCTTTGGTGAACTCCACTAAAAGCAACATAAGACAACCTGCTTCCAGTATGCATCCCTTCAGACTCTGAAGGAGTTCCCCAGCCTTTCTAGGATCCTGTTTATCAAATTTCCAGAGCCTAACCAGAGACACCCAGATGATCTGAGACCAGATTCTTGAACCCCACAAACCCTCTCTGGGTGAGATAATACATTTTTAAAGCTAAGGTTTGAGGCAGATTTTTTTTATACATTAAAAAGCAATGAATGCTGTTAGCATTTGTTTGCTTTAATTAAAAAAGACACACACAGCTGGGTGTGGAGATCAGGTTGCTTCATGTTCCTCCATATTGTGTGAAGCAATGGCTTCTGGGTGGCCTTCCCCCGAGTTGCCCCCTTTTACATCAGTAGAAATCCAGAGGAAGAATGACATCATGTCTCGTTCATACACATGGACACTATCGTGTCCAACGTGAACCCCAGGGAAGGGACTGGTAAGTTAACTTATCCTTTCAAGTAAAATGGTATTGCCTACCAGCTTACCGAAGACAGGGAACATGTAGGTAGACCCATGGATGTGTTTAAATTATATCAGAAAAACTGGGCCAGAGAGAGCTTACTGGATAGACCTCAACCCTCACCTGGGCACCATATAAAGAAGGATACCCAACACTGTGATGTCAGCAGGCTTTGAGCAGTCATTGGGACCCCAGAAAGTGTGCCATGGGCTATTGAGATACAAAGCATTCTAGAGGCTTCATTGTAGAGGCAGTCCATTCTAGATGGCTGACATTGGTCCATCTGGACCCAGTCCTGAGTCCTGCATCAAAGGTCCAGCATTTCTGCTGTGAGGTCAGTGGTTCTCAACCTTCCTAATGCTGTGGCCCTTTAATGCAGTTCCTCATATAGTGGTGACCCCACCCATAAAATTATTTTCATTGCTACTTCATAACTGTAATTGTGCTACTATTACAAACTGTAATGTAAATATTTTGGGAGATAGAGCTTTGCCAGAGGGGTCACAACCCACAGGTTGAGAATCACTTTACTAGGGTCAAAACCCAGAGTTACTGTCAGGTAGTTCACTGGGTTGGATCATGTGACTTGGTTCATCTGGGCTTGGCTTCTAACTGGCCTCTACATCTGACCACTTGCAATGACTCTCTACATCCATGTCAGCTCCCTTGTTGCCTGTAGTAAGGCCCCTCTGAGCTCCTCGGCCTCTAACCTCTTTGGAGCTATCTGTGGGCGTTACTGTATGAAATGTAACCTGTGATCTGAGAGCTAACATTAGTAAGTAAGAGTATCGTCAAAGTCTACAAATGTCAACAGGCAGCTAGGGAGGAAAATTGAGACGACTTGGTAAATTGCAGCCCATAAAACTGATGCAGCTTGTGAATCTACTATGACTCAATACATTCTGACACTGTGGAAAGGCGCAGGTGTGTCCGTCTACATCGCTGGCCATTGTGCTCACAGATGTGCAGTATAAAAACTGGGAAAGGTTCTGTAGTACAGCCTCTACCAGCAGAGGTTTATCCTATGGGGGCAAACAATACACTGGGGAATCCGAAGTGTCACTACTAAAAGGACATCAAGTGTCAGGGAGACCATTCTGCAAGGGGTGCAGCCATGAGTTTCAATCAGCCTTTCGTGAGGCGAAAAGTACACTCTTGAGTTTAAAATGTCACACATAGTCAAAACTGGCGGCTGGAATTAGTCCTTCAAGGAGATGAAAATCTAATTCATCCCTTCCTCACCTAGATCCAAACCAGTAATGGCTCAAGTGAACCCCAGCAGAAGGCACAGGGCACAGGAAAGCTAGAGGGGGGTTATGGAGAATTCCACTGGAGTTGCAAAGAGCCTAGAGAAAAGCGTCCCTTACTTATTTTGGAAAATGTGAGCCTCAGAATTGAGGAGTCTGCAGAAATAGTGGGTGATTCAGGAAGCTGCCTCTGCCAACCCAAAGCGAGCTTTTTTACTGTGTCTGTCTGCATTTCCTCAATCCCAAACCCTCAAATAGCTGCTTTATGAAGTCAACAATAACAATGTTCACATTTGCATTTCTTATTCTAAGTTATTATTGGCAAGATGGTTAGCCTTTTTTTCTTTTATGTCCTTGCACAGACTATTTAACACAAACAGTTTATTTTCTAAAGATCCAAGGACTAAGAAAAGGAAGTTTTCTCACTGATTGCTGAATAATAGTTTTTCTTGCCAATGGCTAAATATTCAGAATACCAGAAAAACAGATGATTCTGAGAACACAATATATAACAGCTGCTTTCTTAAATTATGAGATTTAACCTTCTTCATTACTCAACTTGGGCTGGAGACATCTATCCTGTCTTCACACAGCCATAATTACATGTCAAATGTCACAGTTATTTCTAACATGGAAAAATAGTGTTAATTCACATAGCAGGGTGCTTTTTTATGCTCTCCCTATGGTTCACTTTAAATGAGAGGATTGTCGTGGGTGATAGGAAGTAGACCTGGTGAGTTCTGCCACAGCTCTTGAGTGGGAAATGAGAAGACAGCAAGTTTAAGCATCCATGGACTTCATTTCGTTCTCCTGTGTGGATGTGATGGGCGGGAGGATGAGCCCCCCTTTCTTCCGAAGAAGGGCAATCTCCTCCTTTAAAGCCAAGATCTTTTCTGACTGGCTTTGGACCAGCTCGGTGACCCTCTGTCTTGCCAGTGTATCTGCTTTCCGAGGGCCCTGGAAGGCATTTCCCTGTTTGGGAAAAAAAAAAAAATACCTTTCTTACAGTCCATTTAAACAGTGATTGCCTCTTCAGGAGACTTTAACTTCTCTACTAAAATCTCATTCTTAAAATGTGTGCCTTCGGACAACTTCTAAAATTCAAGCCTACTTCAGAAGTACTTTAAACTATCTTATCTGTCCTTTACAACTTGGAGAGCTCATCAGTGGAACTAAGGCAAGACACAAAGATTAAAGGGACCCGAGATGGGAGAGAAGTCCTTCACGCTGGAATCTAGTTGACTCTCACCAGATGAAAGTCAAGAATTGTAGTACAGTTAAAATCTGTTGTGAAAGTTGCCTGCGGAGAGGCAACATTCTTTTTATAGATATTGCAAATAAAAATTAAAATTAAAATAGCAATGAACTATGCATGAAGTGGAAGCACACGTGACCTTAGGGCATGGCCTTTCTTCTTCCCTGGCTGAAAATGTGCGATTTTCTGTAATCTTACAAATAAGACTATATAAACTTTGCTTACAATAAAAACATATCAGCTCCCCTGTGCAACCCTCGTGGCCTATGGTTTTCTCTGTCTGTAATCTCATCTTACATTCTGAACAAGGTCCCAGCTGATGTAGTTGTGGTTCCTCAGGGGACCATAATCTGAAAACACCTGGTTTAAATTATCTCCAGGATGCTTAAAGAAAATATTTTTGCAGATGCTATTGAAGATGCTGGGCCACTAGAGGACAAGGCTCTGTAGTAAACACATCCTCAGGCTCAATATGGATTCCATAACGACAAGTGGAAACACTCAAAACAAATAGCAAGCCTTTCATGAGGTAACGCATACGGTTACACAGTTCAAGATGCCTACTTCCTATCAAGGCAAATGAGCATATTGAAAATGGACCCTGACACCAGCCAATTTCAGGGAGCCCATTGGTATAATTAGTTATGCTTAAATAACCTTCCCTCTCCAAGATCAAGGTAAAACCTATAGATGAGTACTCATATAAGTTCATGGCACGCAAGAGGCATTTGACAAAGCTGGTCCCCCCAGGAAACCACTCTCCTGTGGCTAATACTGAGTCAGTATCCAGGGATAGATGGCCCGGAAGGTACACACCTGCTGGTTCTGGAGTGTGTTCAATCTGGAGTCAAGTTTCTTCTTCTCGATGCACAGATCATTCATCTGGTGAAGCTTCTTGGTGTGTTCTTTCGTCTTCATCATCAGCTCCCAGCGCACCTGGGCGATCTTTTCCTGCCAGGGAAGGAAGGTGGGACACGGGCTAAGTGACTAGGAATGGAAATAAAGAAAAACGAGTGTCCAGTTCTACCAAAGCCGTCACTGGGACATAGCTCTACAGTACAGTGTTGGCCAAGCAGGTATCAGGCCCTGGGTTCGATACTTAAGACTAGGGAAAAAAAAGTGAATTTAAAACCAATCATGCAAAGGGAACACTAGGTGTACATGAAAGTATAATTTGAAGCCAGTGTGAAAACGTAAGCAGAAACACTGCATTGAGTCTGGTTTGATTAAAGAAACCGGTGAAACCTAAAACAGAGCACCTGTGTGGCCTGGGCAGGCGTCTCCATGACGGGTAAGGTGACCTGCTGACATCCCACGCAACCCAAGTCAGAAGCTCATTTTTTAATAAAAAGGGGGACCTGTAGGTCCCTGGCCCCCGTTTTGGGTAACTGTTGCCTTGCTTGTGGACCTTGACCTTGATATCCTCCCTATGCTAATTCCCTGCCAAGTTCCACCCTCCTGAATGCTTAAGGAAAGTTCCTTGTCTGTGTATCCTGGATAATGGGTGTTAACAGCTTAGATGCAAGGTTGTAAAACATCAGTAGTGAACTTCTGCCCTCCAGGGTCCTCCCATTGTGCTGTAAGCCTGTAATTAAGACCTCCTACCCCCTTCAAGAAATGACATACTGCGAATGTAATCTATGAATACCACAAATGTGATTAATATCATGAGTGTAATCTAAAAAATAAAAATTAAAAAGAAAGGGAGAAAGAAAGAAAGAAAGAAGGAAGGAAGGAAGGAAGGAAGGAAGGAAGGAAGGAAGGAAGGAAGGAAGGAAGGAAGGAAAGAAGGAAGGAAGGAAGGAAAACGGTGAAACCTCGCTGCTATGCCTGATGACCTGAATCATCACTAGGACCCACTTGGTGGAAGGTGAGAACCCACTTCTGCAAGCTGCCTTCCACAGGTGCACTATGATGCCGGTGTATGCACATGCAAATAACTATAGACATGCAATCTATTTAACTGTGCTGAGGGTCGAACCCAGGACCTTGCACAGGCTAAGCAAGTACTGTCGTTGCTGAGCTACAACCCCAATCCCTAAATGTGTTTTCTCATTTCCAAATCCGAGCGGCAGGCCAAAGCTATCTGGTAGAGCAACAGGATTCTCAGAGAACAACGTGCTATGTCCAAAACCGTGAGAGCATATCCACTTGAACACATTACACATTGTATATGCAACTTAGACTCGGAAACCTGATTCTGCTGCTGTCTCTTCCAGATAGACAAGACTCTCCAGTAAAGAAGTGAGACAGGAGCTGGACAGTGGTGGGGCACCCCTTTAATCCCAGCACTCAGGAGGCAGAGGCAGGAGGATCTCTGTGAGTCTACAAAGCCAGTTCGAGGATAGTCAGGGCTATCAAAATAATAATAATAATAATAGATACAGGCTCCTAGGTGCTGCCTAGACAGTTCCCAGGAGCCACTTAAGCCTCCCCAGGATTTTCTAATTCCCGGAAGTGCAGCGAACAAGACGGCCCCTGCCCTTCTCACCTCCCACATCCTTAGTTCCTTGGCATTTGATAGTTCCTTTCGAAGCTTTTTGATCTTCAGTTCTTCGAGTGTTGTGTTCACAGAGAGTGTCTGGAGGGCTTCCAGATCGATCACTCGGCCGAACTTGCTGATCATCAGATCTCGGACTGTTTCTTCCATTTCTGAAAGACCATCACTGTCTCAGTCTCCAACCGTTAGCAAATGAAACAGAGCAGTTACAGGAAAACACCAAGGAACCGCTTTTGTGAAACCGGAAAGATTTTTTATGGCCAAGAGATTTTCCCCCGGGGATGTTTGCTTGCTGCTTTTCTTACTTAAAATGCTGGTTTGCAGACAGCCTTCTTCATTTTCAAAATGCGGTGTGAAATGGACTCCTTTTCCCTGAGAGGGCTGTGCACTCGCATCTCTGTCCCTCCGTAACTACTGGCAGGCTCCAACTGCATTGTTAAGTGATCTGATTGTTCTAACTGACCTTTACAGAATCTACTATTAAGAATGAAGCAGGCGCCCGGCAGTGATTGCGCATGCTTTTAATCCCAGACCTCGAGAGGCAGAGCTAGGTGGATCTCTGTGAGTTGAGTCCAGCCTGGTCTATGGAGTGAGATCCAGGACAGACACCAAAACTACATAGAGAAACCCTGTCTCCGGGGTGGGGGTGGGGGGATGGAGCAGGCACTTTGTAGAACGTCCTATAGCACTCCAAGCAAACGTCACAGAAAGTCCTTGAAGTCCTGCTCAAGACTCACCTAGTCTGCTCCGCCCCACCCCTTGGCCACGCCCCACTGTTTCCCACACCTCTTCTCCTTTGCTCCACTCCACATCTAACCTCAGAAAATAATAGTCAAGAGTCTTTTCCAAAGGCTATATAAAATACAGTCATTTTACAGGGTTCCAAATTAACGTACTAGCTAGGAATACACGTAAATGTGTGTATTGTTTTCTTATTTTTCTTTTAAAGAAATGCAACACTGAGCACACAATTGGTAACAGTGGCTCTCTCTGGGTATAGGAAACAAGAGGATGCATCTCTCAAAGGCAGGTACTACAATACTGTTACATTAGCTTGGGGGGTACATTGATTGTATTCATTTTGTTTGGATACTTGACAACTTACATATAAATTCCATGTACCAAACATTATTTTAAAAAAGCATTTTAAAAAGATGATTATTGTCAGGCATGGTGGCACATGCCTTTAATCCCAGCACTTGGGAGGCAGACACAAGACGATCTCTGTGAGTTCGAGGCCAGCCTGGGCTACGAGTTCAAGGACAGCCAGGGCTGTTACACAGAAAAACCCTGTCTTGGAAGAAAAAAAAAAAGATTATCTTCCTACCTTTCTGTTATGCATGTTACATTACACACCACCTTAATTTTAGGTAGATTACAAACACAAGGTAAGTAACATTAATAATAGAGAAAACTAAAAAAAAAAAAAAAAAAAGTTTAAAAAAACCCTGACAAAAAGCATATACATTTATTATGTATAACGTGCCATTCTGAAATGTGATTTGTAGAAGGGTCAGATTGAGGTAATTAAATATATTACTTCATAAGTTCATCCCCCACCCCACCGTGTGTGTGTGTGTGTGTGTGTGTGTGTGTGTGTGTGTGTGTCTAGAGCACTTAAAATCTATTCTCATTTTATGATTTATTTATTTTTACTTTACGTGCGTTTGTGTTTTGCCTACATACATGTCTGTGTGAGGGTGTCAGATCCCCTAGAATGGGAGTTACAGACAGTTATGAGCTGCCATATGGGTGCTGTGAATTGAACCCAGATCCTCTGGAAGAATAGTCAGTGTTTTTTAAACTCTGACACATCTCTCTAACCCTTAAAATCTATTCTCTTAGCAATTTTAAGGAATACAATCCATTGTTGTTAACTAGTCACCATGTGGTTTATAAAGAACACCTCTGAATCTATTTCTCTTGCTTCCCTGAAATTCTGTAGCATGTAAGCAACATCTCTCCCATGCGCCATCCCATCCAACAGGCCTCTACTAACCATCCAACTCTATTCTATGCTCCTGAGTTTTATTGATGTTTCTTGAGGCAGGGCCTCATTATGTAGCCCAGGATGCCAACAAATCTGTGGTAGTTTTCTAAAAGTTGAGGTGGCAGATATGTTCCACCACTCCTGACAAGTTCAACATTTTTTTTATAAACCACTTATTAGTAAAATCATATGGTATTTTATTTTTCAGTGCCTGGCTTATTTTACTTAGCACGGTGCCCTCTAGATTCATCTATACTGTTATAAATGACAGTGCCTTTTTTTTTAAGGCTACTGATATTTTGTTATGATTAGTAGCATATTTTCTTTGTCCACTCATCTGCTGATAGAACTCTTGGGTTTATTCTGTAGCTTGGCTCTTTCTTACAGACAGTGTTACACTGAGCACAGGTATGCAGACAGCTCGTTGACATACTGATTTCGTTTCTCTTGAATATTTATCCCATATAGGAATTGCTGGATCAAAACTTATCCTTTTTTGCTTTTTTATTTTATTTTATTTTATTTTATTTTATTTTTTCAAAATAGGGTCTCACTATGTAGCTTGGGCTGTCCTGGAAGTCACTCTGTAGACCAGGCTGGCCTCGAACTCACAGAGCTCCACCTGCCTCTGCCTCCCAAGTGCTGGGATTACTACTCCCAGCCAAAACTTATCTTTAAGAAAGGATTTCTTAAAAAGACACATGCTAAGTGTACATCATAAATAGATAAACTTACCATTTTAAGATTTAAAATGCCTTTTTTCACTTTAATATAAAGTTAAAAAAAAAAAGTTGACCCAATGAGAACAAATAATAGACTAAAATCTTTAGAATTCCCTAAAATCAATTAAAAAAAAAACAAATGAAAAAGGAGCAAAAGACATAACAGATATTAGAGAAAGGAGCATAAGAATGGCAATTGGCAAATTGCCGGGCGGGTGGCGCACGCTTTTAATCCCAGCACTTTACTTCGGAGGCAGAGGCAGGCAGATCTCTGTGAGTTTGAGGTCAACCTGGTCTACAGTGTAGCCAGGGCTACACAAAGAAACCCTGTCTTGAAAAAACAAACCAAACCAAAAAAGAATGCAAATGAGTGTGTGTGTGTGTGTGTGTGTGTGTGTGTGTGTGTGTGTGCCAAAATGTTCAATCTCACAAAAGAAATGCAACTAAAAAACACAGTGAAGTATATTTGGACATCCAAATGTGTCCATGTGTCACATGGAGACGGTGGGAAAAAAATTAGAACCTGAAAGAAACAAACAAAGACCAGGCAGCTCTTACACACTGCTTTGTGGGGGACACCGGGGCTCAGTCACTCTGGCAGCAGTTCTGACAATACTTCGGAGAACTGAAAAATGCACAAACGCTCTTGGAACCCAGAGACCCTTCAATACATGCATAAGGCTTACCAGGATAATGAAAAGTTAGAAATAACCAATGCTCATCAAACAGGGCATGGAGAAGTAAAAATGTTAATATTCATACGATGGACTACTACACCGTCAGCTAAACAGAATAAATTACCTGAAGCAATATGAATAAAAAAATCATGGTCTTGAAAAGTCCACCATAGGCTCTGAGTATCATCACAGAAACATGCCGGGCGGTTTCCCATACTGTGTGAGAATACGTTGGTATGTATGCATCTGTACCGGATGGTCAGTCCTGGAGGAGCAGCACACAGTGCTGGAAAGAGGAGGGGCTTTGCTCTATCTGAAGCATGGTTATAGGTACAATGGAGACGATCACATTGTTCTACATTTTCTCATTCAGAGAGAGAAAGAGAGTGCATGCCAACATCGCTTCCCTTCCCAACAGGAAGTGAGGGGCATGTGGTTTCCTCTCAGGGATGCTGGGTCTGTGGTGACTGGTTTCCAGCTTGGAAACCAGTCAGCTGCTAGTTCCCTTTTGTCCCAGTGTTCCTAGCGGTCTGGTCCGCGGTCTGAGCTACTCACTATGGATGGTTTTCGCCATCTCTCTCTTCTCCCGGATGAGTACCTTCCGCCTCTCCCTGCATTCTCTGTTAAGTTTCTGCTGCTTGGCGTTTTCCTCCTGGAGCTGTATGATTCGCTCTTGCAGCCGCCCCAGGGAGTGGTTCGAGAAGACCAAGGTTCCAGAAAGGTCGTTAGGAACCTCCCCAAATATCACATACTCTATCTACAAATACAGAACAAAGCAAATGGAAATGAGAACCAAAGCAGACCAAGGCCGGACTGAAGGCAAGGCATAGGAATCCTTTCTTCTCTGCCCTGTTGCTTAAAACCCCTCACACTGGGCCTTCTCTTTCTCACCCCTAGTGGCAGCGATCTGGTAAACAGAAAGTTGCCCTCAGAGAAGCCACATTGGATCTCTCTGGGGACAGCAAATTTTCGGGAACGGGTCTTGCCTGATACCTACACTTCATAACAATGGGGCAAACATTTCAAGGATGACATAACAAACTGTTACCAAGAGGTCAACCAGTCACACAAAATACCAATAAACTGACTTCTTGGAGTATTTCTTGCCCCTTAAGAATAGCCTCTTCTCTTAACATGGCAAGGGTCTACAGCAAGACTTTGTTTTCTCATTGATAAGAATTTCCACAGTTTAACATAAGTTGTAATTCAAGTAAACAGTGGAAATCAACGGAGATTGGAAAAAAAGAGAATATTTCTGTCTTGTCCTGACCTCCCTTATTGATGACATGAAGAAGGCTTCCTTCCGCTCACTGGTTCACAGCTGACTAAAGATGGATGGAACGGGACGTGTGCACAAGACCCAACATCTCACCCTCCTGTCATTTCATTCTTACATCATTTCTCCAGACCTGAAATGGCTGGGCTGGTGAAATAACTATGGGCCAGGGAAGCATGCGTGTTTTGGTGGTTTTCGTTAATTAGCAGACTGAATGGGTAAGAAGAGTTAGGGATGTCATTCTGCAGGCAGAATCCTCCCACCAAGTGACATGGGACATCACTGCTGAGGCATGAATCTTTCTCTGGGAAAGTTGAGGTGCGGTGCTGCTTCTTGGGGCGGGGAGAAGGGGGGTCGGGGGGTCACCTGGTGGAGCTTGAGAGGGATGACGACCAGCAGCTCGTTCAGCCTCTGCTGTTTCTCTCGCTGATAAGCCTCCAGGGCCTCCTCGGCTGCATTCAGATTCGTCGCCACCACTTTGACCTGAACAAAGCCGCGTGAGACATATCGACACGCTTCAGTGGCAGGATATATATCCAAGGTGGTAAATGAAGGTGGACACAGGGTATGTGCTTTGGGGGACCATGACCCAAGCAAGACCTGAGTCTACACTGCAGCCCAGAAATGTGTGTTATTTTCTTCCTGCCGGGTTAGGATGCACTTCCCTATCAAGTCATTCCCGAGTCCAAGAACTGTAAAAGCTTTATAAACGAGGAGTCAAAAAAATATCTCCCCCTCTTACTTTCCATATGAAAAGCAGCCTTCGACATGATATCTTTGTCAGAATGGTAGAAGACTTGTTGTTGTTGTTGTTGTTGTTGTTGTAACAATGACCCAAAGAAATTTAATAAGAAGGTGTTTTAAAGCAAGAAGCTACAGCATCCCCAAAGCATATTCATCATCTCCTAAAAACCCAACAGTGTTCCTGAACATTTTCATTTATAGAAAAAAAAATCCATTAAAAAATCTAAGTGTGAATCAAGTCGAGTGACACTGTTCTAAACAAGAGTAACTAAGAGAGAAAGTCAGAAGACAGAGGAGAGGGTAATAAAGTTCCAGAAGCTTAGCTTTGGGACCTTCAACACACAAGGTGTTGGCCCCAAAAGACTGAGTCCAAAGAGAAAATACCACAGTTTCTATTCTTATTTATCTTCATCTCATTTCTAAGAATGCTTCATGACCAATATTCCTTGAGTGTTATTTATAAATCCACATACATTTATTATGGGATATGTTCTATATGTATTGCTTGTAGAATTATGTCATCAAAAAAGTTGAGACAAATGAGTGACATAAAGAAAAAGCAGCCAGGCGGTGGTGGCGCACGCCTTTAATCTCAGCACTCGGGAGGCAGAGGCAGGCGGATCTCTGTGAGTTCAAGGGCAGCCTGGTCTACAGAGCAAGATCTAGGACAGGCACCAAAGCTACACAGAGAAACCCTATCTGGAAAAACCAAAAGAAAAAGAAAAAAGAAAAAGCAATCATCCAAAGAGCAATGGCCCTGCCATACTGCAGATGTGTGATGTAGAGGGAAAGCTGTAGATAACATCTGATGCATTCCTCCTCTGAGAAGGCAATGTCACACCTATGATAGAGGAAGATGGGGAGCATGTTAGAAAACAAACAAGTAGGTAGAGCCCATACTTTTTTGGAGCATGTATCATATTCTTTTTTCAGGTTGTCAACAATTTTCTTTTCTTCCACTAAGGCTTCCTCAATGTCTAGCCTTTTCTCTCGAAGTTGGAGGGCCAGTTCAAACAGACTCACATCACAGTCTGAAAAGAGAGTGAAAACAGGAAGGCAGCCCTGTGGGATGGGGAGTGTGGTGGCACTAGGAACTTGTGGCACGTGGAGCTTAAAGATTCAGAATCAATATCAGCTATTCACAGACCCGCACTAGACCCTGCAAGGGAGGAATTATTTTCCTTCTTTTAAAAACAAAGTGTGTGTGTGTGTGTGTGTGTGTGTGTGTGTGTGTGTGTGTGTGTGTAGAGGTTAAAGAACAACCTCAGAGTCATTGTCTGCTGTGTAACAGTTTCCTCCAAGATAGAAACATCCTGCCCTTCAGGGAAGTTCCTTAAGCAGTGATGAAGCAACTCAAAACAGCTTCAGGAAGTCCCTGAAACTGACCAGATTCACTAGGCCCCTCCCCACCAGAGTAAAGAAGCAGAAAAGACTCTCAGACAAGCCAAACTGCAAAGAAGACTGAGACCAGACCAGCTGCCTGCAAGAAGCAGAAACCAACCGAGCTGCCTAGAAGAGGTTTGGACCAACTAAGTCACTTGGAAGGGACACTCTCCAGTTTGTTGATCTGCCCGCAGGCTATGCAGTGTACTCTGAGTTCCCAGCTTTTGTGAGCTGTCGCCCATACTGGGTGACACCCATAGTCCTGTAACTCCAATAAAACCCATCGGTTCACCAAACTGGACTGCAGTGGTATCCACACTTTGGCCTGTCCTGGGTTTCCCTTCCAGGGTGAGTAGACGCGTGTTGCATCTCCCCAGGAAAAGTTTTGTCACACAGAAATGCCTCCTACCTTGTTTGGGACAGGTCTCTTGTTTCCCTGTAAATTCACTAGCCTAACTGTCCTGCAGGTGTCTGGGGTTCTCATGCTTCTGCTACCCTATCCAGCTTATGTGGGTTCTGGGAATTCAAACTCAGGTCCTGCCACTTCTTTGGCAAGCATTTTGCCCACCGGCCATCTCTGAAGCCCCAATTGTCCCTATTTTGTAGATGAAAACCTGCATTCTAAGGGAAGTGATACAATGTAATCTGCAGGTGATGAAATGGGCAGCAAGTGCATGCTTTTATTTGAGCTGTATTACTCTAACCCCACACTGACACACTGAAGGATGGATGGACATGTGTGGAGGGACTCATGGCAAACTGGCACGCCTTGCCCTTCTCCCCCATTCCCTCTGCCGTGGTGAGAACCGTTAGATTACATTCCTAAAGCTGATCACCAAGGCCTAGTCCCTTATTTGGCCACTCGCTCCTCCTGAAGCTGACTATTTGACTCACTTAATTAACATGCCCAATTAAAATTAAAAACCTCATCCTAACACGGGGTTTCCCCTTGTGCCTTTATAAACTGCTGATTGCTTATGGGCCACGTCTGTCTCCTCTCTATTTACAGACAATCCTTCGTCCTACTCTAGGACAAATAGCCCTGGCCACTTGACCCTGGCCCTTTTCCCTTGTTCCCTTCCCCTTCTCCCTCATACTCTATTTCTTTCTCTATTATTCCCTGTTCTTTGTCCTTCTGGGACAAATAAATCTCCATTGTGCTGAGAACTTGGTCTTGGGGGTCCTGAGCCAGTATCAGGCCCTTTGGGGGTTCTGAGCTGATCCTGTTCCCTTTCAATGTGAAATCAGAATACTGAAAGAGAACTGTGTGTAGGTGGCACGTGCCTGTAATCATAGCAATAGGGAGGTAGATTAACAAGGGCTGTAAATTCAAGGCCAGGCTAAGCTACATAATCAGACTCAGTCTCAAAAACCTAACAGTTGGGAATGTAGCTCGGTGGCAGAGTGCTAGCCTAGCACGAATAAGAGCTTAAGGCTGACGCCTCAAACCACAAAACAGAATAGCCAAGCAGGATTTAGGAGCCCTAGTTTCAGGCCAGCTCAGCAACTAAACTGGCTGTGTGGTGTCCAATCCATTTAATCCCACTGCACTGTAACAAAGTGATTTACAAGGTTTTTATTCCATTCATAAATATCGGAATTTTTATATAAGGCTCTTGTCAACTGGGTAGTGGTGGTACATGCCTTCAATCCCAGCACTTCAGAGACAGAGGCAGGAGGTTCTCTGTGAGTTCGAGGCCATCCTGGTCTACAGAGGAAGTTCCAAAACAGCCAAGGTTACAAAGAGAAACTCTGTCTCCAAAAGAAAGAAAGAAGAGAGAGAGAGAGAGAGAGAGAGAGAGAGAGAGAGGGAGGGAGGGAGGGAGGGAGGGAGGGAGGGAGGGAGGGAGGGAGGAAGGAAGGAAGGAAGGAAGGGAAAGAAAGGAAGGAAGGAAGGAAGGAAGGAAGGAAGGAAGGAAGGAAGGAAGGAAGAAAGAGAAAAAAGACTCTTGTCTTCATAATTAAAACAAGATTTAAGCTTTATTTGAAATGAAACTTCTAAATTTTGAGTAAAACTTTGTTTTAAATGTCTGGAAAATCAAATTACAAACAAAATAATATTGATTTTTCTCCACTGAATTACTGAGATTGTAAGCATGTTGATCTAACTGCTCTGGGATGTTTCACTAATTAAAACAAAAAAAGAAATTACCAAAAATTTCCAGGAAGCTGGTCTGGACTGTCCTTACAAATTTGAAATAGAAAATTTGAGTGAGTGTGTAAAAAAGAAAATATTTGTGTGTGTGTGTGTGTGTGTGTGTGTGTGTGTGTGTGTGTGTGTGTGTGTAAAGTACAATCTGGCATTTACCTATACAATTAATTTGCTAATAATGCATAGTATCTCTGAACCATTAGTCAGTTACCATAAATTAATTTGTTACTAACAAAAACCTGTCCAGAGGATTAGCTAATACTCCTCCCAGAGAGCCCTCCCAAAGGGTTGTAGGCTTTGCTTTGTACATCTGAACCCATTCTTTTCTTAAATTTAATTACGAGAGAGCAGATGACTAGAAAGGGACCACCTCTGCATTGATAGCCCACACCCCCACTACACAGCGAGCATGGGGCTCTGCCTCACTTACTGGTTGGGCAGATGGAGTCGTCAAAAACATCGTCTTCAGATCCCGATGCGTCCTCATCGCTCTCCAGGCTGGACTCTTCTTCGCTGGATTCCTCGCTCTCTTCGTCTTCATCTAAGGAGAGAAGAGGATCTCATCAGCCCAGCAGACCCTGCGGCACCAAATGCAGGGTTTCCCAACAGTCGATTACTAGGGAACAGACCATGTGAAGAGCTTAACACCATTAAAGACGCGGACCACGAGTTCTATCCTCAACTTGCTGAATCCAGTCATAGCGAGGATGCTGGTACACCAGCTTTGGGAACCCTCACCCTTGCCAGCCAACAAAATCCTCAGATTTCCCCTTCTTCTAAAAGCTTATCATTCCAGCCTGCCTTCAGTGAAAATTCTGTTAGATTTTAGCAAAGAATTACCCTACTCGTTAGTAATTTTCTATCTACTGGCAGTTCCCTTGATCCTCTGTATAGGTTATCATTTATCCTTGCAGCCAGAGTTGAATTCTATATTTTTCCTACCTCAAAACCCCATTTCAGCAGCCACCTGGACAGTCTGTATGGTTGCTCTTCATCAAGGGTCATGAATAACTTTTCATTATTATGTTGTATATAGTATCTTTATAAAAATGTATACGTGTCTGAATAGTAAAACAGATCATCCCCAAGATAAGTGAGTATAGACCCCTTCAGCATGTCCCATTTTGCTCTTAAAATACCAATGGGACCATCTATGGACCACACACCACCAATTTGCAGTTGTGGTCTTATGGAACGGCAAATTAGACATAAGAGATGGACCTCGTACTTTTAAGATTTACTTATTTATTCATTCATTTCTTTTTTCTTTCTTTCTTCTTCTTTTTTTTTTTTGTTTGTTTGCTTTCTTTCCAAGCCAGGATTTCTCTGTGTAACCCTGGCTGTGCTGGAACTCATTCTGTAGACCAGATCAGCCACAAACTCACATAGATCTGCCAGCCTCTGCCTTCTGAGTGCAGGGATTAAAGATGTGCACCGTCACCACCCGGCTCATTCATTTCTTTTTATCCAGAGTCTCCTACATGCTAGGCAAGTACTATACCACTAAGCTTTAACTCTAGCCCTCTTTTAATTTAAATTGTATTATAATGAGTTTTTTTGAGACAGGGAATTGCTAAATTTCCTAAGCTGGCCTTGAACTCACATAGCCCAAGGGGGTCAAACTTGTACCCATTTTAACCTTCTGGGTAGCCAGTGTTACAAGCCTGTATCTATATTCCTAGCTTTTTGCACATTTCTGAAATCTAAAATCTCTCTGAAAATTACTTGAAGTAACCTCTACCCCCCATATAAAATGAATCAGAAACATTTTAACGTTAAGTATCTTTACATAGATTGTGTTTTCTGAAAAGGAACTTTGTCCTATTTCTCCCAGTAAATATGGCTAAACATTATATATTAAACAGACATAAGATTCTGAGAAATAGAGAGAAGAGAGCAAACCACCAGTGTACCCTGGAACCTGAAAAGCAGTCCTCTGGTGAGTTCCCTGGGTCTCTTTTGCCTCATACATGTCAAGACTTGGAAATGAATGTGCTGGCAAACTAGACACACCAATAGATGTAGAAAAGTCCAACAAGCACTTACTCTCCCCTGCCAAAATATTAGAGAAAGGGCAGCCCTACAAACCAAAGATAATACTACTCCAACCAAATACTAAAGAAAACTGTGGTCCCGCCTCCAACCATACCATCAAAGGCCAAACAAGGAGCCAAAATATCTGCTCTCACAGGGCTGTAATAAAGCCTCGTAATGTTCATCTTGGAGGGCATCAAGGGAAGGCAGAGTAGAGGATTTGGGGGCATTCATCACTGCTAGCTAATAAACAACTCTCTCACTGTCACCAACACCAAGGCAGCTGCAAAGATCACATGGTTCTGGCTGGATGTGGTGGCTCATGCTTGCGATCCCAGAATTTGGGAGGCAGAGGCAGGCAGAGTTCAAGTTCAAGGCCAGCCTGGTCTACATAGTTGTGAGTCCCAGAACAGCCAGAGCTACATAGAGAAACTCTGTACAAAAAAAAAAAAAAAAAAAAAAAAAAAAAAAGACACATAGGTAGCCTGCACCTTCCCCATCTTGCAGTACCAAGGAGATCCCCAGATGAGAGTCAGGGCTTTTACTATTGGTTATGGGTACCAAGTCTATCTACACCATGTTGCCAATAGAGACTGCATGTGGGGACAGAACTCATTCCCACACACAGCAGTAACAAGGAGGTCCCACTTTTATTTGGTGACAATGAAGACCGAATGGTAGATATTTCTACTTTAGCAATAGGGACAACAGAAGATCCCAGGGACAACCTATTCTATGGCAGGCACAGCAGGGAAGTCTGGGGACCCGCCGATCAGAAGACATCACCACAGTAGCAGTGGGGAGGAAAACATGATGGTCGCTAACACCATACCTATGCAGGTCTTCTACGTTGATGGTAACTGCACTTTGTCAGATACCATAGGACTGGCAAGAGTCTCCGAGAGAGTATATTAGTTTCTTTTCTGTTGCTGTGATAAAATGCCCTGACAAATATAATTTAAGGGAGAAAGGGCTTATTTGGTTCATAATACTAGGTTGCAGCCTATCATGGCAGAGAAGTAAAGGAGTAATAGCTTGAAAGAATTAGTTACTAAACCCATAGTGAAGAGCAGAAAGCAATGAATTATTGCATTTATACGTGTGTTCAGCTCACTTCCCCCACTGTTATAGAGTCCCCTTCCTAGGGAATGATGCCACCCACAATGGGTAGGTCTTTCCATCTCAATTAACATAATCAGGATAAGCCCCCAGAGACATGCCTGTAGACCAGCCTAATCTAGACAATCCTTTACTGAGAACCCCTTCCCAGGTGACTCTAGATTGAATCAAGTTGACAATTAAAACTAACTATTGCCAAGGGGTGATGCAGGCCGCAAGAATATGAAATAGAAATTCAACTGTACATGATAAAGCTATACCCTGAAAGATCAAGGAATCCTTCTAGAGAAGAAGTCAAATATCAAGGAATATTTGATGTTATTAGACTTTTAATATATCAGCTGTTTCCTATTATCAATTTCTTGTGCACACATAACTCCTAGTCCATAACAGCCAACAGTATAAGCCTCTCAGATCTACTGCTGATCTGTACTAGGTAACACCCCTACAGAGACAACATGTGTCTCCTAGGCCTAGGAGACAGGCAGATGTGTAAACACATAGGTTCATTTCTTGTACAAATGGAGCTCAGACCATCCCTTTCTCTCACAGACCTAGTGGCATCCCAGAGCTATTGACTCAGAGCTAATTTTTTTTTCATAACCAGGTGGAATGAAGACAGGACAAAATTCCTGATTCTGGGTTAGAACTCAAGGAGAAAAAGCAAGAAAAAATTTTTGTAGATTGTAGGAGGTCTTGAGTCAGGTCAGGAGAGTACGAAAGGAAGGAACAAGAATGGCTGGAGGACGAAGATGAGATCGATAGCAGAAGAGCTTAGTTAGGGCTCTGAGAGGACAGGAAGTGGAGGGACAGAGAAGAGCAATGTATTAGAATAGAAATAAAGCTGTGTACCTAGGATCTAATCTCAGAGGAATAAAGTAAACAGATGAAAGAGCATGGTGTACATAGAGTCTTTCCCCTCAGATAACCCCACGCTGGCCATAGCGTCATCCCCAGGACTCTGGGAGAAGTCTTCTCAGGGTAGGTCCCTGGGAAAATTTCGATAAAGGGGACACTACGATTCTGGCCTCTGCCTCTCCCTGTGAAGTATCTAGATACCCACCAGTGCCCCATCAGAGGACAAGAATGGTAGACGTTTCACCATGACCAGAGCCACCAGCATCACTGTGGATTACAGAGTTGTGACGGTTAATCACCATTATCAACTTGACTGAATTTGAACTTGCCTAAGACTTATACCTCTGAGAGTGTCTGAGTATGTCTCCAGAGAGGTTTAACTGAGGAAGACCCATCTGAATGTGGGCAGCACCATCCCATGATCCCATGGGCTGGGGTCTCGGGTTGAACAAAAAAGAAGAGAAAGGGACCAGCTCTCTCTCTCTCTCTCTCTCTCTCTCTCTCTCTCTCTCTCTCTCTCTCTCTCTCTCTCTCTCTCTCAACTGTGGACACGATGTGAATTCCTACCTTGCATTCCTACTGTGGTGTCTTTCCTGCCATTATGTACTATGTCCCCCAAATAAACTCTTTATTCCTTAAGTTGTTTTTATCAGATGTTATATTACAGTAATAAAAAAAAAACTGATACCAGAGGCAGTGTTAACACTATCCATGGAAATCCTCATTATCTGATGGGGAGCTGTTCCCACTGTACGTGAATAACATAGAGTGAACCCTACATGCTCTAACACTTTACATGTGCAATGAGATTCTATCTTACTCCAATAGAATGTCATATATATATATACATATACATATACATATACATATACATATACATTTACATATATACTATATATAAAACTAGTGAAGATGTAGAGACAAAGAAATGCATATACACTGGTCACAGGGATGTACATTAGCACAGAAACTCTGGTGAGGGGGCTGTATGAACCTTCCTCAAAAACTACAAACCAAATCATCATGTGAGCCAGCATCCCACTCCTGGGTATATATACAAAGGAAATGAGGTTAGCCTACAAAAATGCCTGTGGACTCATGTTTATTGTGTCACTGGTTACTATTGCCAAGATACAGACTCAGCCTGTCAACAGACAAACAGATAAAGGAAAGGGGGTATTTATATACAATGGAGTGTTGTTACTCAGTCAAAAAGAATGGAATCTTGTCATTTGCAAAACGAAAAAAAAAATGAGTGTAGCAAGAGGACATGTTGCACAAAATAAGCCAGACACAGAAAAGCAAGTGTCACGTGTTTTCTGTCACGGATGAGAAGTGTAAAAGAAGAGGGGAAAAGTCCAGGAAGGGAACGAGAGATGAGATGAGAGATAGGGAGGACCAGTGCAGTCTAGGTATTTAGGAGATATGACAGTGAATCACATCACTTTGTACCATTAGCATATGTAATAATTACACTATCTGATGGGTTGTATTACCACGCCCTGCAGTGACCAAATGATAACAAGCAAATATAGTAAGTACACAACTTTACACTCACGAACTTTGCTGGAAAAACAGGCTGATTCCTTGAGAAAGCTGTGCTCACTACCCAAACTCATCTACTACAAAACAGGAGATTTACTATCACTGAGCTATTATGAAATTTTACTTCATAATTTAAACCCTCTTCAGTTTCAAAGAGCTTCACAGACAAATTTCACTGAGTACTGAAAGACAAATTAGTATCTTACGGAAAATCAAAGATGAGGAAGACTTCCTAATTCACAGCATTGATGAGAACAGGAGATAGAAAGAGCCAGGTGGTTTAGGGTTAGAGAACTTGATTCAGATCCTTGGCCAGAAGCTCAAAATGTCTGGGATTCGGTCCTAGCCACAGGTCAGTGATGTCCAGAAAATATTCTGGACCCTGGTCTGGTTCCTAGTTATCTTCATTCCTCTAAATGAAGCCCCTGCCTGGAGGCCATATCTGAGGATATGATGCCATTCCAGCCCAGACACTAGTCAGTTTTGATGAACACTTGTGGAATTGGATCTCTGGATTTTCTTGTTGGAAATGGGTTATATCTACTCTCTGTGTCAGTGAAGGCATGAGAGATAACCTCAGAGACACCATGATGTGCCCATGTCTCATGAAGGAGCAAAAGCAGAACACTTCCTCTCAGAGGAGGTTGACTAAGAGCAAGCCCAAATTTGAGAGGGAGGGAGGGAGGGAGGGAGAGAGAGAGAGAGAGAGAGAGAGAGAGAGAGAGAGAGAGAGAGAGAGAGAGAGCCTATTAGTTATATCTCTAAAAAATGGGCTTTACTCCATTCATTCATTCATTCATTTATTTATTTTTAAAGTTTATTTATTTATTATGTATACAGTATTCTGTTTGCATTTATCCCTGCAGACCAGAAGAGGGAGCCAGATGTCATTACAGATGGTTGTGAGCCACCATGTGGGTGCTGGGAACTGAACTCAGGACCTCTGGAAGAACAGCCAGTGTTCTTAACCTCTGAGCCATCTCTCCAGCCCTACTCTGTATTTATTGAACAGCACAGAAAACACAGTATGGGAAAGAGATGAGGGATTCTTTACAGAATCATTTAACAGAGTTTATACAAGGGAAGAAATTCCAGCTAACTCAGACACACAGACAACACTGCAAACAGACATCATCAAGCTATAGCCACACGCTGCCTCCAACATTTCTGGCAGGTATTTGTTGCTTCCAACCTGTTGGCTGCTTTCAGCAAATGATTGCTACCACACACACACGTACAAACGTGCATTACTCTGTGGCAGGTGCATGAAGAGTACATTAAATTCAATTAAAGTTGTTCATTAGGTAGTAAAAGAGGTTGCATGAGAAATCCGAGGATCTGAGTAAGACTGGTTAAATGTTTTCTTAAAGGCAAGTTAAGCAGGCTGAGTACACAATAGGACAGCAGGCCAAGTATACAGTCTTAAGTGAGCCCACTGGATTATTAATTTTGCTGCAAGGTCTGCCAAAAGATCATTTTTTTGGAGACAAATAGATATTTTCATAAAAATGTCACTACACTCCCTAATTTCAGTCTATCTCCTAAATGATGTTACGGTCTCCACTCTTAAGAAGGAAAAGTTACAGTAATCTTGGAGGTCACTGAGGATGGACATAAAGACTCCATTGCAGTCCATTAACAGAAAGCTATTTCCTTCTAGTCAAAACAGTGGAGTACCTCTAATCATGGGCAGAGATATGACATTCTGATCTGCTCCAAAGATTAGAACATTATGCACTATTAGGTCTGTCAATCACCTGGCCAAGAATCCATCCACCTTGGAAAGCTGATTTACCTATGGCTATGCTAAGGAGATGGAAGAAATAATTATCCCTTTAATGAGGTAATGTACCTTCCTCCCCAGAATCCCTGCCCCTGTGCACTTGTTTGCAGGGCTCCCATTACATAGCACCGTGGCCTTCCTGCTTCAACTCTTTTCTTTTTCTTTCAGATACTGGTCAAAGCCCAGCCATGACTTCCTAGACACTCCAGACCTTCTCACTCTTTTTTTTTTTCTGAAGATCCCCTCCCTTTCTGTGTGCAGTTGTTTGTCTGTCTTGCAGCTGCTTACAGATCTCCAGCACTGAACTTTCCTGCTTCCTTATGGGCTATGTGGCAGTTTGAAAGAAAATGGCGCCCAAAGGGAGTGGCATTATTAGGAGGTGTGGCTTTGTTGGAGTAGGTACGGCCTTATGTGAGGAAGTGTGTCTCTGTTGGGGTGGGCTTTGAGGTCTTCTATGCTCAAGCTATACCCAGTGACACAGTTCACTTCCTGTTGCCTGTGGATCAAGATGTAGAACTCTCAGCTCCTTCTCCAGCACCGTGTCTGCCTGCATGCTGCCATGTCCTGCCATGATAATGGACCAAACTGTAAGCCAGCCCCAATGAAATGTTTTCTTTTGTAAGAGTTGCCTTGGTCATGATGTCTCTTCACACCTAAACTAAGACAGGCTATGTGACTTTTCCTTGTCTCCCTCCCTCTGGAAACTGCTGAGATTTATAGATTGCTTGCCTGGTTGTTTCTCTCAAACTCTTTACAAAATTGTCCACAAGTTCCCTTCCAAATCTGTCTCTAAATTCTTTTAATAATGAGACAGAATTCTGATTTCCCTGTCGCATAGGACTAGCATCACCCTCATATTTAAATTAGACAAAGAGGATGAGGGAAGGAAAAGATAAAGAGAGGAGAGGGAAGGAAGAAAAGGATGAAGGAGGAGGGAGGGGTGAACGGGAGGGTGGGAGGGAAAAAAAGGTAGAGGGAGGGAGGCCAGGACTGCCGACCAATGGCCCACATGAATATTATATTAGCACATTTTCCACTTGAGGCTTAGCAATGCATACAACCTACTTCCTGCCTGGTCACTGGCCATCAGTGTTTTATTTATATATAGAGCAATATCCACAGCACTCTAGAATATGGAGAACTCTCAAAACTCAATGGCAAGACAATCTTACTCAAACATGTACAAAAGGTGAGGAGAGGCATTTCACCCAAGATAGCAAACTATCCTGTATTAATTCATACCAAACACACACACACACACACACACACACACACACACACACGAATGCATTCACACTCCAAGTGTTCAAACACACTGTAACACCGTATAGCCTCTGCTCTTTGATCCCTACAGCACAGCTACATTGCCTGTGTGGTAGTGGGTGAATGGCACCCAGCCAGAAAGACCAGTGTTTTCTCTGGTCTTTCTCTTCTTAGTGTTAATGAGGAGAAGAAAGGGACGAGCACGCGTGGAAGGAGCACAAACCAGCGTCGCCTTCAACTTCCTTTTTCTTGGCCCGCTTAATCTTCTTCTTCAGGACTTTCATGAGGAAGTTTGCAAATTTATTGTTTTCTCCAAGGGCTGACTGGAACCCGGCATAGAGAGCCTTTTCCTGCTCTTGGAGCTTGGTGATTTCATTCTTTTTCTCTTCCATCTCTTTCAGAGTTTCATTTATTTTCCACTAAGGGAAGAAAGGGAAGAACATGGTTGGGATTCTGCCACTCCAGCTATAAGACCGCACATGCGCAGTTCGGCAGCTAGGCAAGGAGTCTTACGTCATCCGTGCGCTGTGTGATTGTGCAAATGTGCGCAGAGCCGTCACGCAATCAGCGCATGCGTGGCATAGCTCCGTAAGCCCACATGCGCATGTGCAGGGAAATCCTTAAAAAGCTGGACACAGACTCCTCCTCTCTCTTCCTCCTCCCTCCCTCTCCCTGTACACATCTTTCACAGGCCTGTTCACTCTCTTCTGTCCCCCACTCCTCCTAATGAAGCTCTGATACTGGGTTTTGTCATGCCTCATGACCTTTCTCAAATGGTAACAGCACCGCTTATTATTTAAAACCAACAAACATAGGATATGTAATGTTTCTAATGGGCTGGCTTCGGAGGGCAATGCACTTTCCAACGCAAAACTAGTCTACAGACATTTTTAAGCTTCTTAATAGAAATTTACATTTCTTATGTTTGTAGAACTGTTTGTTTGATTAAATTTACATTCTTTAAAGACATCATTCAAGTTCAGTATCTGTGGAATGTTCATTTAAAAAATTCAAATTAAGGCAGGCGGTGGTGGCGCATGCCTTCAAGCCTAGCACTTGGAAGGCAGAGGCAGGTGTATCTCTGTGAGTTGGAGGCCAGCCTGGTCTACAGAGCAAGTTCCAGGACTGTTATACAGAGAAACCCTATCTCAAAAACAAAGCAAAACAAACAAAAAAAAAATCCAAATGAAACAAATTAAAATTTTGTTTTCTTTGCTTTGGGTTTTTTTTGTTTTGTTTTGTTGTTGGGATTAAAGGTGTATGCCAAAATTGCCTGGCCAAACAGGAATTTTTACTGACACTCAGATAAGATGGTGCCTACAGAAAAAACACAGACAAAGGGCCAGCATTCACAGCTGGATTCCTGAAGGGCCATCCCAGAAGTTTGACCAGGACTCAATCCTTGAAGGACTACCCACCAACAGGACCAGTGTCTATGACCAGACATGCCCCAACCCCACCCCCAAGAAGGACTGCTAAGAGTGAAGACAGCATTTGAAACTAAATCTGGGACTAAAACCAGCACTGGAGACCTGACCACATCCAGGGCTCTGACAGGCGCCTGGAATTCCCAGGAGGACTGTCAAGGAAGGGAAGCTGTAACCTTCGATTAGACCCTATGCCCCATCCATCTCTCTCCTTCATGTTTATTCCTGTATTGAGTGCCCAGGGTCATCTCACATTCCCTCTCCTCCTTTCCTCCTCTTTTGTCTTTTTCCATTATCTCCCGTACCTCCCGGGCTTTTTTCTCGAAGATCGCAGGCCAGTCTGGTTGGCAGGGTTTCACCTCCAGAGACTTGGGACTCTCAGATGATCTCACAGCATATTTTGACCTCTCTCTTCTCATGCCCCACCCCTTGTCCCTGTTATGTCCCCACCCTGTTTACTATTCTGTTTGCATGTGGCTCGGTAAGGTTTGAGGATTGCTGTGCGTGTTTCTCTGTCCAGATGTCTGTTAGAGACAACCTTTCCTGGAATTTTCACCCATAGCTCACACACTTCCCCTCTTGCCCTTATATCTTTTCTTCTCTCTCTCTCATCCTTTTCCCCTTCTCACTTTCCTTCATAATTATAACCTTCCATAGATTTAGTAATCTCTGAAATCTGTAGACACTAAAAGTATCCCAGCTTTCCCCTCCCAGTTATTTTACCCAGCGTGATTTTTTTTCCTTTCAAGGTAGATAACAATGAGCACTCCTATCCTTGTTCCCCAAAAGCAATCTATAGATTCAATGCAATCCGAAACAAAGTTCTAATGACATTCTTCATAGAGGTGGAAAATAAATCTTCAAATTCGTGGGAAGTACAAAATATACTGACAGTCACGGCAATCCTAAACAAAAATAATTCTGATGGAGAAATCACCATGACATATTTCAAGTTCTACCATAGAGCCATAGTTCAAACAAACAGACAAACAGACAGACAGACAGACAGACAGAAAACCCTGAAACAGCAACAACACAGCATGGTACTGGTACAAAATCAGGTGTGTGTGTGTGTGTGGTGTGTGTGTGCGCATGCGTGTGTGTGCGTGTGTGTGTGTGTGTGTGTGTGTGTGTGTGTGTGTGTGTGTGTGTGTGTTTACCACAGTGCATGCGTGGTCAGAAACCAGCTCTTGAGAGTTGGTTCTCTCCTTCTAGCATATGGGTTGAAGGACTTGAACTCAGCTCATCAGGCTTGTTGGCAAGTGCCTCTACCCACCAAACTATCATGCTAGCCTTCTCTATCTTACTTTTTGGAGACAGCATGTCTCATTGAACCTGAAGCTTGCCAGTCTGGCTAGATTGGCTAACCAATAAGATCCAGAGGCTCTCCTTTCTCTACCTCCCTAGATTTGGATTACAGACATGGGCTGCTGTACCTAGGTTTTTACATGGGTTCTGGGTATCAAATTTATGTCCCCAGGTCTGTGTAGTAAGTTAGGGAGGACTTTATTAGTCCTCCCTAACTTAAGGGGAGCAGCCAGCTAGGGTTCAGCTTGCTCTTACCTGCAAGTCTTGCTCCTCTTTGTCTAAGGAATTAACACGCTCTTGAAGAATATTTTCCTGTTTTTCAAAATTCTTGAGGAGAAGCATTTCTTGAAATAACGTGACGTGGTGTAGGTCGGATAGTTTCATCTTAGTATCTAGCTTCAGTTTCCGGTGTCTCAGAAGGTGGAGTTCTGCATCAAAAGTGACAATCAGTTCCTTGATCTGAGATAGAAAAGAGA
Organism: Peromyscus maniculatus bairdii; assembly: GCF_049852395.1. Classification (NCBI taxonomy): domain Eukaryota; kingdom Metazoa; phylum Chordata; class Mammalia; order Rodentia; family Cricetidae; genus Peromyscus; species Peromyscus maniculatus. The sequence continues at coordinate 35,318,042 of NC_134863.1, read as the reverse complement.
TTGGAGGATGTATAAGTTAAAATGCAAATGTTCTTTTTCAAACTATTCAACAATACAAATGTGACTATAATATTTTTCATTATACAATTATTTCGACTAGAGATAAAATTATGTGCTCGTTACAAACTCACTTATAAGTGGCATTAAATCTATATAGATTAGTGGTGGGGATTCTATAGCTCTAGTCCTCTAAGCCCCTTCATCATTGACTAAGTGGTTGTTCAGTGACATCCTTTATGGATGTACCTTCATTATCTACCACACTTTGAATGCTTTCTCACAGTAAGTCCAAATAAACATTACCCTTAACTCCTAATATATGCTGAAAAAAATTTAAAAATATAGAATGGAGGATCTAAGTCAATTGTCATCAGAGGGATATCATCCAGAAACTGATGGGAGCAGATAGAGAGACGCACAGCCTAACACCAGGCAGAGAAAGGAGAACCCTGAAGAAGAGGGGGAGGAAGGATTGTAGGAGCCAGAGGGGTTGAGGACACTACAAGAACACAGTCCACAGAATCAACTAAGCAGTACTCAGAGGGGCTCACAGAAACTCACAGGTCAGGACAAACACAGACCCTATGTGGGTCTGAGCTAGGTCCTCTGCATATACCTTATGATTGTCTTCTTGTAGGACTCCTAACAATGGGAGTGGGGGCTGTCTCTGACTCTTTTGCCTGTGCTTGAGACCCTTTTCCTCCTGCTGGGCTACCACATCCAGCCATAATGTGGAGGTTTGTGCCCAGTCTTATTTTATCTTTTTAGGCCATGCTCGGTGAACATCCTTGTGAGGCCTGTTCTTTCTTTCTTTCTTTCTTTCTTTCTTTCTTTCTTTCTTTCTTTCTTTCTTTCTTTCTTTCTTTCTTTCTTCCTTTATTTATTAAAGGGAAACAGAGGAGGAGTTGATCTGGGGAAAAAGAGAGGTGGGGGGAGAAACTAGGAGGAGTGGAGGGAGAGGAAACTGCAGTCAGGATGTAATGTATGAGAGAAGAATAAAAGTTAAAAAAAAACATGGAATGGAAAATATTTTTACATAGGTAAATATAATCATAGAGTCACAAAAATCTGTTCGGTTATCACATTTTACAAGTGAAGAAATGAGGTTAAAGGTGACTTCCCTGTAATCAAGGCTATCTTATTACAGAGGTGGAATAGAGAGCTAACTCCCAGTTCCTGATCTGGACCTTATTCTACTGTGGTCAAGGTGACTGTATGTCCTCATGTGTGCTTCGATTGGGCACAGCTCTATAGATTCAGAGTTTGGGAAGGGCAGAAGAGGGAGCCCTGAGGGTTGATGCCCCTGAAGAAACCCACACAGTGGGAAGAAGAAAACCACTGAATGTTATTTGTTAAGTTGTACCTTACAGAAAATCTAGACTGTCAGAAACTTTTAACATTTATGAAGTCCCTACTAGAGAATAATGGACAGGAAGAGGCCTACAGGTTTGTGGTAGTGAAATTGCTACAGAATTTTAGAGTACTAAAATACAGAAATCAACCCAAAGAAAAGAAAAAAACTCAAGCTTTTAAGTAAGTGTGGTTATAGAATACATATTTGGGCTTCCCTTTATGCTTCTTCAATAAAGTTGAATTCTTCCTAATTTCTCTGGAGTCAGGAGGGCATTTTCTTTTTTAAAAAAGACCACATGGGTCTCCAAGTCTTTAAGGGTTATACCTATTCTGTTGGCTCTCATAGCTGATAGCTTGCATGTTTTGTGATAATAGAGAGTGTTTTTCTTGAGCATTGCTGTGTTCCCACTAGCCGGCTACTATGTACGGGGTATGCCCAACAGACATTTGTTTAATTGCTAAAAATCAATAAATTAGTGTGATGATAGCAAAGCTTGTGAATGAACATCTACTACTGTATGTCTGGCATGCCTTGTGTCTAGGCATCCTGATGGAAACAGAAGAGGAGATGTGGCCCTTATTTGAAGAACTGTTTAATCTACTTTGGAAGACAAAACTAACACACGTGAAGCATCAGGAAAGACAAGTGTAGGTCGTACAGTGCTGAGCACAGGCGCGCCTGAGTTCACAGACAAGGTGAGGGTGTGTGCAGAAGATGCTGGAGAGGGTGTAGACTGCTCTGCGCTTTGAACAATGGCCTGGTTCCGGAAGGCAGTCATTGCAATTACAAGGAAGTAGTAAAGGAGAAAGCCCTGCTATGAAACAGTGGTGAAGGGAGAGCCTGGGAGGCAGGGATAGTGGGAGAGTCAGCCTGGGTGGAGTGGAAATGATGATGAAGCGTAAGGCTGGGACACTGCAGGCAGCGCTACTTCAGGGTGGGGCTGAAAATTACCGAGGAAGGGGCTCCTTCTATAGGGCTGTTAGCAGGGTGCTATCTACCCAAGAAAGGTTCTCTTCCTTCTGTAGTTCAACTGTGTCCCACACTTCCGGTCCAAGCCTGGTTCTGGTTTTCCTGGAAACAGTACTTGTCATTTCTGGAACAGTTTTGAACCCTGCTATTGCCACAAACACTCTCACCTATGCCAGCAAAGCAGGCATTAAAGCAAGAATGATAGTTACAGGATCACATCTGTAACCCTAGGCTCACATCTGTAACCCTAGGCTCACATCTGTAATCCCGGCACCTGAGAGGCTGTGGCAGGAGGACTAGCCACAACTTTGAGGCCAGTTTGGGGCCACATAGTGAGTTTTAGGCTAACCTGAGCTACAAAATGAGAACAGTGAGGGGGATGGAGAGAAGAGACAGGCAGGCAGGCAGACAGGCAGACAGAGGATGGTGTGAAAAGCAGAAGATTCCCCTTTTAAATGCATTCTATTAATCTTCTTAAGTCTGGTTCTTCAGTTCTTTTTGCCATGATTTCACTCAGTTCCAAGTGTCTTCTGATGTGTTGTCCTGTAGGAAAAAGATACAAAACTCCAACGTTCTATAGAGAGCATGCTGTGGAATAATCCTTCTGTACACCGTGAATATGTATTACTCTCGTTGGTTAATAAAAAGCTGACAGATCAGTAGCCAGGCAGGCAGTATAGGGTCAGACACAGAGGACTCTGGGAAGAGGGAGAGCAGAGTCAGAGGAGATGCCAGCCAGACACCATGGAAGCAGGACATGTAGAAAATGAGGTAACAAGCCATGAGCCATGTGGCAAAGCATAAATAAGAAATATGGGTTAATTTAAGTATAAGATTTAGCTACTAACAAGCCTGAGCTACTGACCAATCATTTATAAGCAATATTAAGCATATTAAGCCTCTATGTCAGTTATTTGGGAACAAGCAGTTGGGACAGAAAAACTCCACCTAATGATGGAAAAAAACCAAACCACCAGTGAATAATGAGCTGGTCAGCATGTGGGGAAAGGTAAATGTAGAGAAATTTGAAGTCAATCAATCATAAACCAGATAGAATTTTCCCACTATTCACCCTTTTGGTTTTAAGCAGAGGAACATCTCTGTCTCTTACCCTGTTGCACAAATACTGTTGCATATACAAATGTTTGACCTCATCCCTCTTCATAATCTCCACCTCCACGTCACTCGGCTCCGCCTTTTCAAACTCTGATGACTTTGGAAGCTCCATGATGAACGTTGATGCCTTGGATGACCTAGACAGGGAGTCTCGTGTTGTCACATCTCCTTCCTTTCCGGGCGACATTTTGAGGAACCCTAACCCTCCTCCACTTGTGCTAGCCGATCCTGTCTGTTTGCTATCTGTCTTTTCATCCTGGCGTTTCTGTTGCTTTCTCTTAAATCTCAAGAGTGTTTCCTCGTCATATTGGAATCTCCTTTCTGGGACTTCTTCTGGATACAACTGCGGGATCTGAGGGATGGAAATATGCTTGGACGTGGGGATGGACATCTGAAGGTTCTTCAGTTCTTGTACCAGACACTGGATTTCCTCGATCACAGCCAACTTAAGATCTCGAAGGGAAAGGATGCACTTGTTCATGTACTTCTTCTTTCCATGGGCCTGAAACGAGGGAGAGAAAGGAAGCAAATCACAACTGTGTCACAAAGGGCAGTCTGGGTGTCGTGTACTCTTCGAAGATCTTCAGACTGGTGGGCCCTGGGAATGGTGAACATCTCTGCTCAGTGCTCCACTGTGGTTTTCCTCTAGCTTTTGAGCGTCACCCGCGCCCACTGGAGGCCAGTCTGGATGTGACCTCAGGAATCCACTTCTTCCATTTGTCCCCTCCCCCTGGTTTGCAAGGTTGACTTCCCTGTCTTTCACCTCTTCAGGGAGGTCTCTCAGGAAGCCTTGTGCCTAGCTGGACACTCCGTTATGGGAGAGAAAGGGCATTAACTAACTCCCTTTCCTAGAGGAAAATTTGGAACTTTTTTATTCACCACAGCTACCCACCGAGGACCTAACTATAAGTCATCCTGTTTTCATTCTGTATTTTGGCCACATTCTTTCCTGTGATTCCTTTGTGGTCATGATCCTAGACATCAGTATCACAACATCCCATGAGATCCTTCTGTGGTTCTTTCTCCATTTATCTGAGTTAAAGCATACCTGCACATGTACTACGTACGTCCATGGCTTGTTCATTACTACCTCTGTCCTAAAAGTACCTCCCAGCACCTGAGAGCACAGCACCTCCTGAGACTGCTAGCCAGACTAAGGATTGCTTTGCATGAAATACAGTGTTTTTTAATAAAAGATCAAAAGCACTTAGTCAGGTAATCTTATAAAACATACCTATATATTTACTTTAAAGAACCTACATATTATTAAGACAAGATCAAGATGTTTATCTACTTGAGATTAAGTCTTTAACAAAGAATTGAGACTTAGAATGAAAAGTCAGCATCAGCTATGTGTGGAACCACCTTTGAAGTACTTCCTAGAAGGCTGAGGATTAGACATACATGAACAAACATAACCGCTCTAATGGCTACACAGCCCATTTCTTTGGGGAGCCCTGTGATAGTCTTGTCAACTCGACACACTCTAGAAACATCTGGAAAGAGTCTCAGTGTTGGACTATCTAGATCACATTGGCCTGTGGGCATGTCTGTGGAAGCTTGTCTTGCTTATGTTCATTGATGTGAGGAGAACCAGCCCAATGGGTGACACCATTTCTTGGTTTGTGGCCTTCAAATGCGAAGGCATGGAACAGATGAGCTGAGTTGTGAGCAGGCGTGGGTTGCTCTCGACTGATGACCTGCTGTGATTGCTGCTTTGAGTCCCCACTGCCTTGACTTGCCTGCTCTGATGGACTATAACATGGAATCATGGGCTGAAATGATCCCTTTGCCACCCAAGCTGCTTTTTGTCAGGTCATCACCATAGCAACAGAAGTGAAAGACAAGCCCTCTTTGTTTCCGGTTCTACAAATAACAAATTGAAACTGTACTAGTAACTGATTGTTCTTGTTGCTGGGATAAAATAATCTGACAAAAGCAATTTAAGAGAAAAAAAAAAAAGGTGTGTATTGTTTCAAGGTTTGCATTGTTTCCTAGCTGGGAAGTCTTGGTAGCAGGAACTTGGGGTAGTTAGTCGTGTTGTATCCACTGTCGGGAAAGGGGGAAACAATGAAAGCTTGAGATCAGTCAATCTGGAACCCAAACCGAGGGAATAGTGCCGCCCACTATTAGGATGGGTTTTCTCACCTCAGTTCATCAAGATGATCACAGCACGGGCCCAAGGCCAACCTAATCTAAATAATCTCGAAATATGTACCTAGAAGCTTGTCTCCTACTGGTTCCAGATCTCATCAGCTTGAAAATCAATGCAATTACATACATGAAGGGATGGAAGATATGTGATAAAAACATTTAATACTGTAGTGATCTTACATTGACCATGACAACAATTATTCACTGATTCTGAACATCCCATTAACTCTATAAGGTTATTATCATATTGTATTACTTGATATTAATACCCCTTAACAGATGAGATCATTCAGACTTAGGAGATTTATACGAACAGCAAGATCCACACTGCTAGTAAGTACCAGCAATGCAGAAATAGTCTCCATCCTGCTGGTGTGCAGAACAGTGTGCTGAGATGCTGTATGGGGGCTGTTTTAAATCAGTGCATTTCAGTATGATATAGCTTCAGTTTATTCTGGATGCCACAGCTGGCCTATCTCTATGGAGACTGAATTTCAGGCCAAGCGGCCTGGGCCAAAGTTGTTGCCTGACATACGTAAGGCACCGAGTTTGATTCCCAGCACTGCAAAAAATAAAAAACAAAATAAAGAGGGAAGGAAAAGAAGAAGGAAGGAGAGAGATGAAGTCTGGCTTGGATGACTAATAAGTTACAGAGGCATAAAATATAGATTATGAGATATGAAAATACAGGCAATAGCTAAACAACCTCAGATGGACTTAGAATAAAAACTGTAGCCAGGTGGTGGTGGCACATGCCTTTTATCCCAGCACTTGCGAGGTAGAGGGAGGTGGATCTCATCTCTGTGAGTTCAAGACCAGTCTGGTCTATAGAGTGAGTTCCAGGACAGCCAGGACTGTTACACTGAGAAACTCTCTCAAAAAGTATTGGGGTCTGAAGGCTAGAAAAATGGGTCAGCAGCAAACATCATTTGCTGCTCTTGCAAAGGGCCCAGGTTTGGTTCCCGGCACCTACACAGGGCTCACAAACATCACTAACCCCAGTTCCAGGGGATCTGACATCCTCTTCTGGCTTCCACAAGCCCTGGGCATGCATGCGGTGCACATACATACATTCAGGGAAAACTCTCATACATAGAAAATAAAAATAAATAAATTTTTTAAAAGAAGGTACAAAGGTCTCTTTAAAAAAAAATGTTTGGTCAGGGCTGGAGAGATGGCTCAGCAGTTAAGAGCATGAGCTGCTCCTACAGAGGATCCAGGTTTGATTTCTGGCACCCACACAGCACCTCACAGCCATCTGTAACTCTGATTTCAGAAAATCCAATGTCCTCATCTGGCTTCTGTGGGCACCATGCATGCACATGGTACACAGACATACATGCAGGTAAAACACCCTTACACATAAAATAAATAATGTGCTCATAGAATATATGTCTGTAAATAGTAAATAATACTAAGCTATCTTAGGCAGAAGAAATAGCTAGAAAAATAATCTAAATGGACACTAATAGGATGTCTGAAATGTTGATTGTGACCAGAAGGATAAAGCTTTGATCTGTGGTCTTTCATTTGTGGATATTAACTAGCATGCCAGGATATGTATACCACTGGCATAAATAACATCTCTTGTGAAAAAGAAAAAGACATACCTTCTTCAGTATACTTTACTTCTATTGCTCAGAAATAGCTAAAACATTCAACATGCTATGGAAGGGATGTAGATCGGGCACTCTTGTCAGTAGACACCCTGAACTGTGTAGCCTGTACAAACACAGTAGGTGGCCAAGTAGCTAATCCTCCTTTAAAATAAAAAAGTAATGGATACTTTCTGAGCCTATAAGTGTGAAGAATCCACCATCTGTTGGTTGAAATGGTGCTGGAGGAATTAGAATCCCTCAGAAATGATGGAATGAACAAGGAAGAAGAAACATTTAATAAGAAACATGAGGATCAAAGCTAGTGTGATAAGCCACACTTCAGAAAACTCAGAGAGGAATGTGTTACTTGGTTGATATTTAGCTTCTGACAAAAGATGGAAGTATTGTAAAGAAAGTATTAAATGATGACAGTCTTCCTAACTGGCTAGTAGTCTGTGACAGCCAGAAAACAAATCTACTGAGGATCTCACTAAATTTCAGAAGTTCAACGTACATGAGACAGTACAGTACTTTTCCCCCATAAAAATGCTATCGAGCTATATAATTAATGGGAAGGCTGGTTCTGCCATATGAGCCGATACATTCATAGACAGATCTCTTGTCCTCTCTGGGTCCCTGTCTCGCCATTTTTAAAAAGAGGATGTAATCTAGACTCCTTTAAAAATAATTTTCAGCTCTAAATATCTATGTTCATATATATTTGTGGATCAACGAGGTAAATGGGTGGTTGAGCAGACTCGAGTTAACACCAGGGTGCTTTTCATCGGCATGGAGTCTGAAGGTTAAGTACCATTGTGTCAAGGCTGCCCAGTTCCTCCTCCTTCTTGGCAGCATTTATCCTCATGTGCTCAGGTATCTTGTAGTCTGGGGCTGTCTTCAGATTGAAATCCCCCATGAACATCTGGGCTTCTCTGATGGCTTGAACATCTTTGGGGTCTTCATAGTCATCATCAGGCCTGCTCTTGTAACTATGGGAGAAATAGATAACTTAGACAAAAATGTAACAACGAACTCTAAATGTGCACTTGCTGCCTCCTCCCAGAATTCCATGCACACAACTGTAGGGAGGTGCAAAAAGCAATGCCAAATCATCAGAGAAGATAAAAATAGAAAGAAAAACTATTAGCAAACCAGTTATATTGATACAGTTTGGGAATGCAGGGAAAGAAGACTAGAAAAATCTATAGCCCAGAATGCCTCATTCTGGGGGATGTGCTCCTCTGGAGGACTCTATAAAAATTTTTGGACATTATTTTCTTGGTCGAGTCCCCAGGGAACAGGTGTGGAGAGTGAAATGGAATGTTAGACCTATTTGGTAAAATTCCTTAATGGACTGTAAATGGATGCATCTCAGATTTCCCATCTCCACACAAACTAATCAGTGGCAGCTTTCATACCAAGACTGAAATGAAGAATTCTCTCGAAATAAACTAAACTCCTGGCTTAGGAAGCTCTAAGGTATCATTGAGTATCCATTGCAAGATCTTTAATTGGGAATTTTCAACATTCCCCCCCCACCCCACCCCACCCCCCCCCCCGACAATCCTTGAAAGTGAAGTGTGCCAGCCGGTACAGGTGTGTATTCTTGGCCTGCAGCCAGCACTTTCTTTGAAGAGAAAAGCCCTTTGGGATGACATGGTTTAAACTAGCAGAGGAAGCCTGTTCAATCCATGTATTCATTAACAATCATATATATATATATATATATATATATATATATATATATATATACACACACACACACACACACACACACACACACACACACACACACACACATATATATGTTGTTTTTAAAGCGAGGAACAGTCACAGGGGGAAAAAGAATAGGAGGGGCAGAGAACAGAAAACATGGCCATGACCATGCTCATGATGTAAGCAACTAGAAATTTGAACCAAAAAAAAAAAAATGAAACTGCTGTGGGACGGTCTGTATGTCAAATTGCTCTGATTGGTCAATAAATAAAACACTGATTGGCCAGTGGCCAGGCAGGAAGTAGGTGGGACAAGGAGAGGAGAATTCTGGGAAGCGGAAGGCTGAGGCGGAGAGACACTGCAGCCGCCGCCATGACCAGCAGCATGTGAAGACGCCGGTAAGCCACCAGCCATGTGGCAAGGTATAGATTTATGGAAATGATTAATTTAAGATAAAAGAACAGTTAGCAAGAAGCCTGCCACAGCCATACAGTTTGTAAGCAATATAAGTCTCTGTGTTTACTTGGTTGGGTCTGAGCGGCTGTGGGACTGGCGGGTGACAAAGATTTGTCCTGACTGTGGGCAAAGCAGGAAAACTCTAGCTACATGAAACAGCTCCATTCAGACATATGAACATCATCAAGAGACACAGAATATAGGTAATTATGAAACCGGTTCCTCAGAGAAATAAGATGAAGTATGTTTAGCCCCTGACTTTCAGCATGGAAGAAATCACTAGATTACAGAAGAAGCAGGATCAGGATCCGACTGACCCAAACAAAACCCAGTGAATAAATGAATAAATGAAAAATAATTTATTCAAATTAATGAAAATTTGCATTTAAAATCATGAAGTGGTTCTCCCTAATACTGGAAATAAATAAGAATGTCTATTTCCATATTTTTAAGCAACATAGTATAACATGTTCCAGACAATAAAGTGAACAAAAGTAAGAAATAAAAAGCAAAAACATTACAAAGGCGGAATCAAATTGCAGAGTGATGTCAGCAAGAGGGCAGAATGTAAAGTTCTTGGCCCAGTAACGCTGTGTAAGTAATACTTCAGTTTCCCTCAGTCAGAAACCCTGCTGATAAGCCAAGGCTCCTGCACTGCAGGCAAATGCGAAACTGGCGTCAGTGAAGAGAAGAAAGTGACAGCGGACTCCTCACCAGAGTCAGTCTCCAGGACGATGACTGAAGGCCTAGCTTCCAGCCCTTTCCAGGGTAGAGAAGGGGTTAGTCTGCACTTACTTTGCTAAGGGGCTCCACAGAGAGCCGCTTTCCCGGAGCCATGAAGCACCCATGCGGCTAGACCGTACAACCGGAGCTGCCAGAAGAGTGAGGATGGAGACCTGGGCTTTGGAGTCTTTCCTTTGTCTAGCACATACTCAAGAGGTGAAAAAATTCCAGTTCCCACAATCTCCTTGGGGGCTGGAGGGGGAGGGGAGTGAGCTGTGTTCGCCAGAGCCTCCTAAATATTTGGTACCTCTCTTGCCAGCTTTGGATCTCAGAATGAAAGAGAGGAGAGAGACAGAGAGAGAGAGAGAGAGAGAGAGAAGAGAGGAGAGAGAGAGCTCAAGGGAATTCCTCACTACAGCAACCTATTGTATAAGAAATGCCAAATGGAGTACTTCAATTTGAAATAAAGAACAATGAGAAGAAACATAATGGTACAAAGAAGTATGGGACGCATTTGTAATGGTAAATATATATATGTATATATATATGAATTTTAGTGTTATGGAATATGTATTAGTATATGCACTAGTACTCTAATCACTCTAATAATGGGGAGAAAGTAAAACTTAAAGATGACTCTCAAAAATAACAGTAACTTAGAATGTTAAAGATACATAATATTTAAGTAAATTTAAATGGTGACAATAGTAATATAAACTATGGGGGAATTCTAAGAGTAAATCATAGGTGGCTGGAGAGATGGTTATGAGTACCTGCTGCACATCACAAGCAGAATTCATATCCCAGCACCCATGTGACCAGGCAGGTGTCCCACAAATGCCTGTCACTCTAGCCCCAAGGGATCCAACACTCTCTTCCAGCCTCCACAAGCACACGGGCATGTGCACTACAAACATACATGCACATACACAGACGTACACACTTAAATAAGTACAACTTAAAAGTAGAGTTTTCATATGCAGTTGAACTTAACTTGGTGTGATATTAAAATCGATTAAATAAGCCGGTTCAAAAATGGGCAAGAAGTTGAAGAGACGCTTCTCCTCGGAAGACACGCAAATGCCCAACGGGCATGTTTAAAAAAAAGCAAAGAAGTCACCAGGTGTAGAGGTTCACGCCTTTAATCCTAGCACTCAGGAAGCAGAGGCAAATGGGTCCCTGTGAGTTTGAGGCTAGCTTGGTCTACGTAGTGAGTTCCAAGACAACCAGGGCTATGTAGAGAGAGTCTCAAAAAACAACAACAAAGTTCAACATTACTAGCCACTGGCAAAATATAAATCCAAACCACAACAAGATGTTCACTTCACAGCCTTAAGGGTGACTATGAGCAAAGTACCAAAGAGCAAAGCATTGGAGACATGCAGAGAAATGAGAGCTCTTATGCAGTATTAGTTTAATAAAAGAATAGTGTAGACAGAAGTTTCTCAGTCCTGCCTGGTCCTGCCAGGGCAGCAGCTGTTTTTACAAAATAATCATTCAGAGGCTTAATATTAATTACAAACTATTGGGTCTAATGACTTAGGCTTATTGCTAGCTAGCTCTTTCGTCTGAAATCAACTCATTTCAATTAATTTATGCATTGCCACAGAGCCGTGGCATTACCGGTCTGCTGGCATCTTGTTCCTTGGGCGGCTGGATGGCGTCTGCCCTGACTCCGCCCTTCTCCTTGTCTCTCTGCTTGGATTTCCCACCTGGCTCTATCCTGCCTTACCATAGGCCAAAGCAGATGTATTTATTAACTGATGGGAACAACATATATTCACAGCATCCAGAAAGACAGTTCCACAGCAGAATAGTACCACCATTAGAGAACACAGAAGAAAAGTCCCGCAAGAAAATGAAAACTACAAACTATTATATGACCCGCCAGTCTTATATCTGGGTACAGCTGGCATCACATTCTTTATGATAGTGTGACAGAAAATAGTTTATTAACCCTTAAAAGTCATTCTGAGGATATTAGCAAAAGAGGCTTTTGGAAACAGAAACTAAAGATTATAAGGAATGCCAGTGAAGCAGAAACCACTTCAGAGTGATGCCGATGCTCCTTCACATCTCAGACATCCTATTTGTATTTTTTCACTTCTTCATGCTAAGTAATGACTGTGTCAACAAAGGTAAAATTTATAAAGTTACATTTGTGGACCATATATTAGAAGTGTAAGATTATAGGTTAAACATGACTCACAGTTCATCCCACTCCTTTTTCCGCTGCAGAATCTTATTTTGGGCCCGTTCAGCTTTTTGTATAACATTCTTTATTTTCTCGATTTGATTTCCTACCATGATTTCACTTAGGGTTCTAGGCCGGAATTTCTTCCCTTTTTCTATTATTGATTCTTCTTGTAGGGAAACACTTCCACCTGTACAAAGAATCACTTTTTCAATACTTTCAAGACAGAAAAATAACTCCGAAGGTTGTTTTCCATTTATACACACACACACACACACACACACACACACACACACACACACAAAGATCAAGAGAAAATACGGAAGCTACTTATCATGAATTCAAGCCCCCAAGCACAGATGCTCCTTGACCTTTGATCCAGGTCACATCCTGATAAAAACCAATGTAAATTGAAAAGGACCTAGCCCATAGAATACCTACATCAGCTTACACAACAGTCAATGCCTATTCTACAGTAAGATGTTGAGTATCTCATGTCGTTTTTAAAATATTGTGCTGACAGTGAAAAATAGAATGGCTGGGTGGCTGTACTTTCACACCATTACAGAGTTGAAAAATGTAAGCTGAACAATCATTAAGTTGCCTACTATTTCTACTGTGAAAAATCAGAATAGAGATCTAAATCACAAATATTGCTCTCAAGCATTTGTATTCAAAAAGTTGGCAAATAACAGCACAGTTCCCAAGAGGGGGTGGAAAGACCATGAGAGTCAGAGGATTAGAAAGTTTGCTATGAGGCTGTTTCTCCTAAGAATGTCAGAAGCTCCACCCATAAAGTCTCACCATCATGTCTGCCTAAACAGGGTGAACAAGGACAACAATAGACATACTAAGTGAATGGAGAAAAACCACAAGCCCTCATAAAGAACTACAGGCAACTAAGAAACATTGAGAGTGGGAGAAATCGTCTTATCCACAGAAGAACACACCAATTGGTTATCCAATACCAAATAGTCAGCTCCGGAAACATACATACAAGTAACATTATACAGACTGAGAAGGTTAGCTTATGAACACATACACATATATGTACACACATACATATATGTATGTTACAATTAATGGGAAAAAAAGAGGCCATGAGTTTGAAAGTGAACAAGGAGGGATATGTGGGAAGCTTTGGCAAGAGGAAAGGAAAGGGAGAAATGATGCAATTATAATCTCAAAAAATAAAAGAAATTTAAAAATACGATTACAAACAAAATGTCCTCTGATTTTGATTTATAAAAAGATTGAATGTCAACTGAGTAAATGTCACAGTTGAATATAAAAAACTGTTAAAATAAAACCAATATCAACTGCTTATAGGATGGTAAAAGTAATGATGGACCACTGGCAGATTGAAAAAACTGAAGAGTGGTGTTTGCAATGTTGCATTAGGGACAGGGGATTAATTGGCATATAATGTGAGTCTTAATTGGACATATACTGTGAAACAGTATAACTAAGTGAAATGGTCTATGGCTAATTAAAAAACAAACAAAAGTTCTCTTTTTGAGGGGAGGAAATGACCACTGTAGGATTCTCATGCTCTTGTAGAGAGCCCCACATCCAAATACATATGGGCACCACTAAATGGATTTAGTAGGTTATTTTTTAAAACATGATTGGGTGAGGGATCATATTTCATTATACTCACATATGAAATTCTCAAGAATAAAGGAAAAAAATTAAAAAACTAGTCAGAAAGCACTTAAAATGACAACTATAACTTTAAAACAATTGGCTTTATCAATGAATGAATGTCTAATGAAGAATTACTCTCCATGTTCAAAACACATATAGATACATACTTAGATATACATTAAAATAAGTAATAACCCAGGTGTGATGGCACACATCTATAATCCCTGCACTTGGGAGAGGGAGGCAGAAGTAACAGGTGTCCAAGGCTAGCCTCGGCTACGAGTGAGTTTGAGGCTAGTCCAAGCTACAAAATTGAAATCAAAACAAAAAGTGCTATAAATACACAAGTGAATTTTTTTCAGCTATAAAGAAGAATGAAATTATGCTGTTTGAAAAAAAAAGAGGTAATTATGTTAAGTGAATTAAGTCAGTCTCAGACAGATAAACATCTTCCCTGACACACCCGCTAGCCTTCTGGAGAAAAGTCAGTCAAATGGCCAGCCCTGGAAATGGGGGATGAACACGTACTATTTTCACACCTGCATTCTGTTTAAACTGTATTTTTTGGAAAAGTTTGAAATACAATGTTTTAGCTCTACATTTTTGGCGGTGGGAGCCAGGAATATGGGGAGAGGGAAGGAACAGACTCTGAGGGAAATTCTACTTGGAATTTTGAGGCTTCTTGGAGATGTGAAGCAAGAAAGCAGTGGCTTCCCACATTCTTAATCATGGTATGAGGGTGGTTTGCCTTAGCAGCGTGCATCCAATAAGAAAACAGGTACTGCGCATGGGCGGAGAGCTCTTGTAGCTAGTCTTAGCAGTGCCGCAGAACCCTGCTTGACTTGCGATATTACCTATGCCAAGGGAGAAGATTAAGAAAGAGTCAAGACAGACGCGGCTCCAGTCACTGAAGTCAAAGTCCCTTCCTATGAAAAGTCAGGTCTTTTTTGAAATCTTCGCAATATGGATGTAAAGCCTCTTGTCAGCCGGACGCTCACCTGTTTCTTTTATGCTCTCCTTCCTTCCGGGTCCTTCCTTTTCAAATCTCTCCATCTTGCTCATTCTTCTCTCCGACTGACTTGGTCGTTTTAATTTGGAATACTTAGAGGGCTTCACCAGTCTGTAGGATGCTATCTGGTGTTCACTTTGGATGGCGTAAACTACAACAGTATCACTTTCCAGTGGATCATGAAATCTGAAAAAAATAAATAAAATAAAATAAAACCGGTATTTGCAATAGTTACCATTTTGATCATTTTGCAATGATCACATATTACACCAATATGTTTATGCACAGCTCAAAATTTACCCATACCTATGCCTTCAGGGTGCTGTGAAAGTTGGGCTAGACTTGATTAAAAAATAATAATTAAAAAAAATACTTCTGGTGAAAGTACTAAACATTCCATTACTAATACAACATAAAATTTTGCTAATATGTGGTAAATAAAATTTTGTAGGTAGATTCCAGCTTTCTGGAAAGCAGATCCTAACAAACTGAATATATACTGCCCTATGCATTCTAGATAACAATGTATATGCACTGTGTAGGAATTAATTGGATAAGAACATATAAATTGTATAAAAATGTAAATATCTGTGTGCTAGTAAGGGATTCACTAACATTTATTTACCAAAGATGTGTGAAATTTTTACTTCATTGAGATATTTAAGATACACTTTGTTTTCTTAAATTCTATGGTGTGTGTGCTCATACACACGTGCTAATGAGATTTGTTTGTACACAGTCGCTATGAAGTAAGCAGACTCTGGGGAGCTGAATATAAGGGTAGTTCTCAAATGCCTACCAAAAGAATGGCTGAATTTTGAGGCTGGAAAGATGACTCAGTGTCTAAAAATATTTGCTACCTTTGCAGAGAACTGGAGCTGAGGTCTCAGCACCCACAGTAGGCAGCTCACAAACTCTCATTGGATCCCAGGCATGGGATCCAATGCCCTCACCTGGTCTCCATGCGCGCATGCACACACACACACATACACACACACACACACACACACACACACACACACACACACACACTTAATCTATAAGAATAAGAAAAAATAAATAAATCTGTAAGAAGAAGAAAGACAGCTCCATGAACATTATAGATAATCTTAGACATAATCGCATGAGGGAAGCTAGATGCAAAAAAAATCAGACTTAGCACTGTATTTATATGAAGTTCACAGATAATGTGGCAATGTGTGTGGCAATAAAGATTCCTTATCTGAGAAAAGGTATTAGCTGGAAGGAGCCATGAGGGACCTGGAGTGAGATAAATGTTCTCTACCTTAATGGGAATCATAGATATATGTACTAGTGTATGTTAAAGAAAGTATTAAGCTGTTCAATTAAGGTGTATGCACTTTGCTGTCTATAAATCAAAACTCAATAAGGAGCAAAAACATCTGTTTCTTCTGGGAAGCTGAACTGACATGTGCAGAGGTGATTGCTCAGGAGATTGCTATCTTTCCCTCTAAGTCTTCTAATCATGTTTGGTTTTTTTTTTTTTTATTTTAAATGTATGTATGCCTTCATGTTCATCTTTTAATTTGGCATAAAGCAAATACTTTGTCAAAATAGAAACTAAATAGTCCTTACATAAATTTTAACAATATAATTTTCACCCAAATCCCCAACATAAACTAGGAGTGAGCAGACAGCACAGGACGACCCAGCAAGCACAGGAGGGCTGCTTGAGGTGTGGACTCGCTCACTGGGCGCTTCTTGAGATGGTTCACCTGCGCTCTGTGCAGGCATCACAACACACAACTCAAAAGTGTGCTTTCAAACATCTTAACTTGCAGGGAAGATGTACCTGCTCTGGAGCTTCTTCAGGCCGAGTTCATATTTCTGTTTTTCCCAAGCTAACTCCTTTTCCACTTGCTGAATTTTGAAAATTGTTTTCTTATTGATTTCCGCATGAATTATGGCATCAATGTTGAAATCCTGTAGATAAGTTGATTTGCTTATCAAAAGGTTCTTATTTTGTTTTTAAATTACATTGTGTGTGTGTGTGTGTGTGTGTGTGTGGTGTATACACGCCTATGTGTGCCTGTGGAAGCCAGGTGTGATTCCGCGAAAGTCATCCTCTTTGTTTCTTGAGACAGTCTCTCACTGGGACCCGGAGCTTGCCAGTGAGGATAGGCTGAGTAACCAGCAAGCTTCAAGTATGTCAGTCTCGGTCTACCAAGGGCTGGTATTATAAGCATCCTCCACCACACCTGTTTATGAGAATAGCGGGGATGGAATTCAAGTTCTCATATTGGCTAATCTATCTCTTTAGGCCCTGGATTAGACTCTGAACTACAACTCTGTTTAGGATATAGTTGAAAATGAAATAAAGAGGCTGGAGGGATTGCTCAGTGGGTAAGAGCACTTGCTGCTCTTGCAGAGGACCTGGGTTTGGTTCCCAGCATCCACATCTTGACTCACAACCATCTCTAACTCTAGTTCCAGGGAACTGAAACCCTCTTTTGGGCTTCCATGGACACTAGACATGCACATAAAACTTTTGAAGAATGAAAAAAATATGTAGCCCAATGATTAGCAGGTATATTGAGTTTTAGAGTAAAGTCACAAAAGAAATAAAGAATATAAAATTGGCATAAACACTTCTGTCATTGCCCTCATAGCCACAGCTATACTGTCATCTTTTAGAAGTTTTGTGACTCAACCCATAGAGCTAGTATTAAAATATTAAAAGTGAAATGGCAGAATCAAACTCTACCTGTACCTTCCCAACATATAAGCTAGATCCCAAACTGTGTTTTTATTTTATCGTCTTACTGAATACAGAAAAAGAATGTCATAGAGGTAGCCAAATCCAGCAGTCAACTTTGTGTTGCATAGGTTCACTGGCTTCCATCCCAACTTGTACAGCCCATGAGGTGGTGCAAATACATTGACTGGCCAGGTAAAAGAAGATTTAATAACCACGTCCTAATTCCTTTTCTGTCTCTTTGAAAAACACCACAACCAAAAGCAACTTGGGGGAGGAACAGAATTATTTGGCTTACACTTCCAGGTCACAGTTGATTAATGGCAGAAGTCAGGACAGGAACCCAAGCAGGAAGCAAAGCAGGAATCATAGAGGAATGTTGATTACTGCTGGCTCTCTGCCTCACACTCAGCCAGCTTTCTTAGGTATCCTAAGACACCTGCTTAGGGATGGCGATTCGTGCCCACAGTGGACTGGGTCCTTACACTAATCTACATTAAGACGATGCCCCCACTGGTGTAGCACAGGCCAATCTGATCTGGGAAATCCCTCAGTTGAAACTCCCTCAGATGACTCTAGGCTGTGTTAAGTTGACAACGGGAACTAACTGGGAAAATGATTTCTCTGCATTCATTGTTGCTGACAAAATAGTAATCCTAATCTAGGATGAACATGTTAAAATAACAGCCAGTCGTTCACACTCACTGTCCGTTGAAACTGCATATGCGCTGGTAGTTCTTTATTCATGGCTAACAGTTTCCAAAATTGATTCCTCAAAGCTTTGATTTGCTCTCTCTTCCCAGCTTTTATTTCTTCTACTTCCTTCATTAGCTTGTCATATTCTCTTTTCCTCCTGGCATTCTCAATACTGAAAGCAGAAATGTAAAACGACAATCATTTCTCCACAGAAATGACATAAGAGACAAATTGTATTGGATAACTTGGAAATGCATTTGTCTCAGGCAGTTTGGTAAAATCCTGGGCCTGATCAATAGTTATTAAAATGTTTCATACCTGTAGGCTTTGGGATCTTCAATGTCTTCTGGAATGGGCTCTGATTCAATCCCAAACTGCAGGAATAGGAAAGACAATTTGCAACATCTATGGTTAGGTCACCTACACAAAACCTACCTGCACAAGGCCAAGCCAGTCAAAATGTCATCATGGATGGAGGAAGGGCCCCCAAGGCCTCATCCTTGGCAGAGGAGCTACTGGACATGTCTGGCTGCTGACGGAGGGAGACTGACTCCCCTTGGTGGACTCGGTTGGTGGTAGGTTGCCCCTACCCTGGTGGATGATTCCACATCTATGTGAATATCGGCAGCACTGGATGGATTTAGGGGTTTATTAATAACAATTTTTGTTTAAAGGGGACATAACATTGGAAGTAAAGTGGGGTGGAGGACAATGGAGGAGTTTCAGGGAGGTAGTAGTGAGCGGATATGAATAGAATACATTATAGAGGTGCATGAAGTTTTCAAAGAATAACTTAAATTTTTAAAAAAGAAATCCTGAAATGAAATGTTCTAGGCATGTGAGTAAAGTGGAAATAAAATGGCCTTCTCAGAAAGGAGAACCTGATTGCAAATCACACCTCACTACTGACTGGACTAGAGTGGTGTAGGCTTGCTACCTGCTTTCTAGAAGCAACGCTAAATCTTTAGGAGGTACTAGTAACATGCCAAGAATCAAGGTAACTCCTGAGTTTTTCACATAAATGTCTAGGGCTCAATAAAAAAAAAAAAAAAACTAGGTGTACCAGAAGAATAAGATTTAATTGAAAAAAAATATGAAGACAGACCAATAAAACAGAATGACAAGAGATATCAATAGGAAAGTGTTCAAAATATACTTCAGAACAACTCTGATTAATATGTTAAAGAAAGTTGAAGGCACTATTGAAATTTTTAGAAGTCTATCAGAGTGTATTAAGAAGTAAATAACGAAAAAAGAAAATACAGACCTGAAAAATATTGCCCATTTTGAAGAGAGAAAAAAGAAAAGAAAGAAATGTTGGCTAATACAGTGATTGATAAAGAAAATCTGATGCAGTGGGAGCTGTATAACTTTAATAAATAGTAAGAATTCAGTGCCACTAATATTTGATACAGAAAGTCAGAATTATAACAGTGCAGTAATACTAGATTATAAGGTATTGGTTACAGATATTATGGATTATATTATAAGGTTAACATGTCTAAATTACTCTCAATACTTGAAGACTTTCTTTTAAAGTCAGCTATCATTATTAGTTAATTGATTGGCTAATTGTTACGCACCCTGGGGGATGGCACTTTGGCTTTGGCTTCTTTCTCGGCCACAACTATAGACGTCACGCTGAAGACAAAGATATTGCCATCTGCCCCAGCAGTCACCAAGTACTGGTCGTCAAAACTAGCAGAGACGCCTTTTACACATCCATAATTGTTGTCGTGCACATTGAAATGCCAGTAGTCCTTCAGACTAGTCAGTGAGGGGTCATTCTCACTTAAGATATACACCCGAATTCCTCCATTTCTCATTCCACAGAACATCATAGTCTGGTTAGAACTACGAGACAAAAAGAGTCAAGCATTATTCTCAGAAGCTGGAATATAACCTTTCATTTTTTCCCCCTATTCATGTAGGGAGCTGAGGAAACCCTGAACGAGCATTCTGAGAGGATGAGTATCTTGACATGGCCATCATCCTGGTGAGGACTGCAAGGCCAATTGACCCATGGGAAAGTGGCAAAGCCCTTATCCACACCGGCCAGGCTCAAGGTAAATGGCCAAGCTTTCCTTAGGGAGTGAGGAGGAGTATATATGAAAGGCTAATCAGTGTGTACAAAAGCTAGTACTGTGGTTTCCTCCCCCAGGTGTTTACAGCTGGAGACTGCTGGCCAAGAGAGACCTCCTACCAAGGTGATCTGAGCCCTCTTCCTGTGTTACACCTAGCAAACATGCTGACATCCCAAGTTGGCTGGGTAGTGGTAGCATTAGAGAATCCCACCGATCCCGTCCTCACTGTATGTGTATCTATGTGTCTGTCCTTTCTTCACTCCCTCATCATCATCCCCTGCTGGGGTTCTAAGACCCAAGCCAGGCAGGACACAGCATATTTAGTTGGTTGGTTTGTGAAGATCATAGGTCAACTAGTGGGAGTTGGTTTTCTCTTTACAAAGGTGGGTCCTGGGGATTGAATTCTGGTCATCAAGCTTGGATGCTGGGACCTTTACCCACTGAGCCATACCCTCAGTGAAATAATGTTTAAGTTTAAATAGCTAGCCGGGCGGTGGTGGCGCACGCCTTTAATCCCAGCACTCGGGAGGCAGAGCCAGGCGGATCTCTGTGAGTTCGAGGCCAGCCTGGGCTACCAAGTGAGTTCCAGGAAAGGCGCAAAGCTACACAGAGAAACCCTGTCTCGAAAAACCAAAAAAAAAAAAAAAAAAAAAAAAAAAAAAAAAAAAAAAAAAAAAAAAAAAGTTTAAATAGCAAATGGCGTTAAGAGCTAAGTTGTGTACCACCAAAATGCACACACTTAAGTCTTAGATCCAGTGCTCCAAAGTGTAACTATATTGCAAGTTAAGGACTTCTAAAGAGGTAACTAAACTAAAATGAGAGCATAAGGATAAATCCTAATCCAGTCTGGCTGGTGTCCTTGGGAACGATGTCACAGAGTGACACTAGAGATGCCTTGCACATGGGAAAGGCCACGGGAAAGGCACACCAACAAGGCAGAGATGAGAAAGCCACAGACTGATTTCATGAGAAAGCGCATTTGTCGACACCTTCAACTTGGAACTCTATTCTCCAGACCGTGAGAATCTAAGTCTGCGCTGTCTAAGTCACACATTACGGGGTGTTTTTGTCACAGCAGCTGTAGTGAACTAACACAAAAAGTTAGGAAGGGAGAGCTGCTTTAACATTGGAGCTAGTCCCCAGGCCTCAGAACAATGGCTGGCATTTGTGCTCAGTTCTCAGTTATTAAATGGAGAGCAGTTCAATTTACCATTGCTTCAGAATCACTGGGAGCCTGGCCCTTTGTTAGTTTACCATGCAATCACGTCTTTCTACGTAAATGAAAAGAGATCAGTGTGATAAACAGAAACTGGGATACAACACCCAGTACAAAACCCACAGGGTTTAAAAACTATTTCAAGCCTAGGCCTACCTTTAATTCTATTTGCCCATTTGATTAATTTAACCAGGTACCATGTGTGTTTCCCTTTACGTAAATAGATCTTTAAAAAGTGACAATTCCGTTTATAATGGTTACTGTTGTCCACCTGAAAGGATCTAATATCTCCAGGAAGATGGCCTTCAGGGAATACCTGTAAGGGATTATCTCAATTATTTTCATGGATAAGGGGAAAACTCAGCTTAATTGTGGGTGGGACCATTCCTAGAGCAGGGATTTCTGGAGTGTATAAAATGAAGAAAGTAGGCTGAACAGTTGTTTGTATCCATGGCTCTCTCCTTCTGACTTCAGACATAATGTGATCCTGCTGCCTTGCCGCCCCGACCATGATGGACTGGACCGGGGATATGAGCTCCAATAAACCCTTTCTCTCTTGAGATGTTTTGTCTGAGTGTTCTATTCCAGCAACAGGAAAAGAAACCAAGGCATCCAGAATACACAAAGACAGACACTAAAATCCTTTTTTTTTTTTTAAGTTCTCTTCACCTGAAAGCGAATGTTTGGATGGGGTTGTCCTCTGTATCCTCAAGAAAGCGGAAATCGAATGGTTCATCTGCCTGGTTTTGGAAATCACTGTCACTGAAAAAGGGGGGGAACTGACAGTGATACAGAAAACCAGAATCATAGTTGCCCTGGAAGAGAGAAAGTGCAGAAGCTGGTTTGTGAACATAATACACACCTGATTCCCTGAGGGGTTTTAGGTCACTTCAAATTTAAAACACAAAACAATGCTTTAAAACATCCTCTGCTACATGATTTCGATAGTTAAAGGTAGATATTATTTCTGTGTCTCCATTGCCCATTAATATGCAATTAAGTAATTATGATGATGATGAGTTTCTACTCAGAAGTCAGTTCAAGAGAGACTTCACCTCTGAGTATCAAATGAACTGTATTCTATGACTTGAAGTGGTATTCTGCATACACAAGTATTTAACAACAATAGACTTTGTAGATCATTGTTTTCACAATTACTTTTCAGTTTGGGGGTAACTTTAAATACTATTAGTTTTCCAGGAAAGGCAAGTTAGGGGAAAAATACATCTCACTACACAAAAGGAAGACTAGTAAGAATTTGTAGCAATCACATAGTTCTAAGTTGCTTTCTTTCTCTATATGGATGGGACCCTTAATTGCCCTGGACATCTATGTACAAAATAAATGAGTAAATAACAACAACAACAACAACAAAAACATAACAAAATTATCCACCTGAAAAATCAGGAAACTAAGTTTTCGCTCTGGCCAGTGGCAGACTGGATTGTTTTGGCTAACCTTACCCACTGGGGATAACCAGAAAAAAGTAACACAACCTGTGTTTGAAAGCATTTGGGAGCCACCCAAGTTGCAAGGCCAAACACAGGGAGAATCAGGACTAAGCCAGGCATGCAGTACTGTTTTTCTGCCTGAAGCAGTTCAAGTGGGAGATCAGAGGCAAAGAACCTGAACAGATCTACCTACAGTTTCTTGGGCATATTCCAAAGAGAAGGGGACATTATAACTATACTTTCCACCGGACTCTGTTGAAATCCTAGAGTGCCATTGCTAGGGAGATGATAGGGATGGGGGGGGGGGGGAGTGGGGAGAGGGAGGCTGCAGTTAATTTGCTACATGGTCAAGTTGTCAAAACTGCTTTGTAGATATTTGTTTATACCCAGAGATTTGAACTCCCTTCTACTTTGCTCAGAGAAGCCTGTTTTTGCAATGGCAGTCAACGTGCTCAAGTAATTAAGTGTGTTGAGCTCACTCAACTATATCAACCTCCTCTCCATCCAGGGCTCAGGGAACATTGAGGAAGAGGGGACAGAATGTAACAGCTAGTAGATAGGAAGGAGAACTGTGAAATGCTGACTTCTGGACGTGACATCAGTTCACAGCAACTGTGGTTAGGCTATCTAAATACAACCTGCATGAAACCAAGCCAGTCAAAATTCCAACATGGATGGAGGGTGGGTCCCCAAGGCCTCACCTTTGGCAGAGGAGATACTGGGAATTTCTGGCTGCTAAGGAAAGGAGACTGACTCTCCTTTGTGGACTTGGTTGGTGGTAGGTTGCCCATACCTGCCAGTGGCCATTAAGAATATACAACGGGTGGCAATTAATAATTCAGGTGTCAACATACCAGATGAATAACTCTCTGATGGAGGAATCTTGTTAAGCAAGGCTTGCAGGACCATAGACTCTAAAAACTGGTTGCTTCTGCCTGTAATTTTCTCTTGTGCCACTATATTTCTTCCCTAAAAACAGCTATGGGTATTTCCCCCACTGTTTGTGTGTTTGTCTCATGGATATATTCCACCTACTGGGCACACATAGAGCTATGGATGGTCAGGAAGATGATTTGTACTTAACCTGTATAAGTTGGATGAATAGAAATAATACTAGGATATTTTTCTTAACTCAGACTGACATAGGAAAATAACAGTATTCTCAGCTACAAAGACAGTTTTTTTACACACTTAGCTGATTTTAGACTTCAGAGGAAATCCAAAATACACTAGTTGCCCCTGGAGACAAATTGTACAAGGACAAATTCCCAAGTGTCTGTTTGTTGAATCAAAGTCAGGCACAAAGCAACTATAGTAGACATAATTCTCTCAGCAATTGACTCTCTGTACATAATCCCAACCTCAGTTTATGTTACAAGACTCAAGTTTCAGCCAACTAACTGTTTATTGCTTAAGTTCTGAATTTCAATGTCACTCACTGTCTGGGAACCCTGACCACTTAGAGCTACCTGCTTACTTTACTCACCATGCCCAGTCAGCTCGACCTCCCTAGCCTGAGAGAAACTGTGTGACTCATCATGTATTATTAGAGTGGGTTGGATCCTGAAAATGTAACTCGTAACCGTGCACAGTTTGGCTGTTGAAGGAAGTACGAGTAGAAAGAGCTATGTAGAGAGAACTGTGTAGAGCTGTATGTAGAAGGTGGTGCATGCAGAGAGAGCTGTGTAGAAGATGAGTAGCTATGTAGGAGAGAGTAGAGAGATGGAGCAGTAGCTGTGTGAAGATGAGTGTAAGAAGAGATATGTAGGAGAGAGATGTGTAGAAGAGAGATGTGTGTAGAAAAGAGATATGGAGCTATGTAGGAAAGAGATGTAACTGTATGTAGAGACATGTGTCTGTGTAGAAGACAGATGTAACAGTGTGGAGAGATATGCAACTGTGTGGAGATGGATTTTTTCAATATGCAGTAATAAAGAAAGTTACCATCAGAACGTGTGAGTGTTCTTCCTAATACCCCTCAGATAGAAAAAGTCTAGCCCTCGCCATACTCATGGATTTTTTGCATGCCCTGGGTGTGTTCTTGGAGCAGACTCTCCCAAAGGCTGCTGATACATATCCATGTGGATATAGGCAGCCCTAGATGGATTTAGGGGGTTATTAATAACAATATTTGTTTTAAAAGGACATGGCATTGGAAGGGAGATGGGGTGGGAGGCAACCTATTATGGCCTTTGACTGGTGGTGTGGAATGCCTTTTCATGTGGTCCTTGGACATTTGTATCTTTTTCTTTGGAGAATAATCTATTAAAGTCTTTCCCCTCTGTTTGAAATGGTTTTAGGAGGAGTTGCTACTAGCTTTTAATTCTCATTGTGTTTAGTTTCTGATAAATTATTCTATTGAATTTTTGATTCGTTTTATTTTCTGAAGTTGTTATTGTGATTTATATCATTTATATGTATATGTGTGGGTGTCTACAAGAATGCACGCCCCATGTGTGCAGGTACACGAGGAGACCAGTTTACTCACACACCGAGAACCCAACATTCCAGGATTTCTTTTTTAAAATTTTAAGTTTATTCTTTAAAACTTCATGCACTCCTATAACACATTCTGTTCGTATCCATTCACCACTGCCTCCCTGACACTCCTCCACTGTGTGTGTGTGTGTGTGTGTGTGTGTGTGTGTGTGTGTGTGAGAGAGAGAGAGAGAGAGAGACATCCTGGAAGCCAAGAAGAGGTGGCAGGCAACACAGGTTGGTGGTAGAGTGCATGCCTAGCATGCATGAGGCGCCCTGGGTTCAACACCCGGCACCACAAAATAACAGCGATGGCTATGATCTGGTGTTGGAAGCCAAGAAAAGAAAGCAAAGCATTTTAAGGAGGAGGAAGAGTCAACAGGTGAACATGTCAAACGCACAGAGAAGTCACCACTAAGCCTGGTAACGTAGAAATCGTTGGAGAAACGAGGAGATGGAGATAAAATGCCAAGGAATTGGTTGAAGATCAGCTAAGAGGTGAAGAGGAGTTGATGGCTCCAGACAATGTTTTCAGGTTTCCTCTAAAGGAGCAGTGGAGGAGGGGTCAGAAATTACAGGAACTTCCTGTGCTGGTGGTAAGGATTGAAATCGAAAGGACAGGAGCTGATGATACATGGTAAGTAGTTTGTTTCAGAAGCAAAATCATGTGGAGTAGGAGGGGAAAAGCAAAAGACCCAAGAGGCCTTCTGGAACACTGCCCTGGGCAAGTTGCTAAGCAACACCCACCAATTGTACAGACAAAGCAGAGCAGAGAGATCTCTGCAGGGTGCTAGAGATGGAAAAAATCGGGAGATTCCATCTGACTTCCTTTATTTTCTCTATGAATTATGAGTGTCTGGAGAGACAGGCAAGTTACAAAATGTTTGTGGGGAGAAGAAATTGAAATAATAATTTGTAAAGTAAACATGACTGGGCAGTAGAACTGACCAGCAGTGTG
This sequence comes from Peromyscus maniculatus bairdii, assembly GCF_049852395.1. Classification (NCBI taxonomy): domain Eukaryota; kingdom Metazoa; phylum Chordata; class Mammalia; order Rodentia; family Cricetidae; genus Peromyscus; species Peromyscus maniculatus. The sequence goes on along the minus strand of NC_134863.1, from coordinate 35,291,507 downwards.
AGTCCTGATTCAAGGACTGGAGTCATGACTTCAAAGTGAAGCCAGCTTTTCTATGGCATCTGCTTGGCTACAGGGAAAGTAAGTACATGACTGGATCAAGCAAGGTGAGCGCTACCTCTGTGATCTGTGCTTTACCTCATGATGGAGCGTAATGCCTAAGAGCATGGACTATAAACCCAGATTGTCAGAGATCCTAGTTCTGCTTTGCATTGCTTAACTGACTTTGGCCATGTCTGTTAAGGGCTCTGTGCCTTGGTTTCAAAAGACTAGGACCAAGTATGAATTAGCAATAAATAAACCAGTTACATTGTGGGGAGGCATGAGTGTGTGTGTGTGTGTGTGTGTGTGTGTGTGTGTGTGTGTGTGTACACTCAGAAGTGAAAACTGTAAGATCTATAATGAAGAAAAATCTTTCTTTGCAATATATTGAGAAAATGTTTCATGATAAAACTATATGGTATATAAACAGAGGACATAAAACCTTCCCCACACACAGTGTGACACTTTCGTGTATCAGTCTTTGTAATGTCCATTAATCTTCCTTCTTTTGACTGGAGTGGAGTGCAGCCCTTGAAAACACACAGACTCCTAATCTCTCGTAGGCCACACGGCACAGACGTTAGCAGACTGACACTCTACAGTCCTGCCACAAGAGCTGGTGTTTTCAAACTCGACCTCAAAACCAAACCAAACAACAACAACAACAACAGTAAAATGGATGAGGGTAGAGGACCCCTTTGCTCTTTGATCAGGACTCTTGAATTTTCCCAACTTTGGTATTCCTGAACATGGGAGTTTGGAATGAAGTGTCAGCAGATACAAAAGGTAGACATATTTAAAATAGATGTCAAGATGATATATAAAAAAACAACTACCCTGTAACTGATATTAAAACTCACAGCTACATCAACAGTTAAAAATTAAATTCTCAGCACACACGAGAACGAATGTGGTGGAAAACAGTGACCGTCAACTGGACTGGCCAAGGGCTGAGGGGAAGTCTTGGAATTTTTACTTACTAATGACACCCAGAACTTCCCGGGCTCTGAGTAAAAGCCACAGAGGATGGGAGAGGGGATTGGTGGGATGAAGATGGGAGGCAGCGGCTCCTCTTCCTCCTCTTCCTCCTCATCGCTCTCCACCTCCACCAATTCCTCTTCTCCAAATGCTTCTCTTAGTTCCGCTAGCTTCCTCCTTTTGGCTTCCTTTTCCTTCTCCTTCAACTCCTTTATTTTTTCTCTCCTTTCAATTTCCTTTAATCTCTTTATAAAAAGACAATAGGCATTTTAGAAACATGTTATTCTTTGGCTGAGTGTGGCAAAAGCTGTAGAAGGAAGACAATTTCTAGAAACTCCCAGAACGTGGATATAACAACACCATTTACACATAACTACCCTCTGGGAGTAGACTTTTATCATTAAGATTCAAATCTTTTGATAAACATCATTTCTGCTGAATCTCCTTGATACCCATTTTATTGAAGTCATTTTGCCATTCTTTCTATAAGAGAAAGAGTGCTGATTTTTTCCTCATAGCCTGTTACTGTAAACCCAAGAACCATGTGCACTAAAATAGGCAATGAGGAAACTTGTTCCCAGCTCCTGTAACCCTGTGATGTAGGCATTCAGTATCACCAACTGCCCAATGCAGAGTCCCCCAGTACTGGCAGCCCCATCTCCTAGTTACCCCATGCGAACTAGCTTCCCAATTCGTATGATTTCTTCCCACCTGTCCTCTTTTCCCAAGGCCTCACAGTGCCTCCAACTAGTGTGGCTTGGTTGGCATCAAAAGGGAGCTTTACTCAGATCCCGTTACCTCTGCCATTTCAACAGCCATTCTTCACCTCCTGAAAATGCTGTAAACTCTAAATGGCGGGCTCTCTAGGGTTCTCCCAGGATTGTTACCTCTCTCTTCCTCTCATTCTCTCAAACGTCTTCCATCCTCTGAGTGTTAATTGTCACTTCCAGGTAGTAATTTTTTTAACGCCCCCATCCGTCCATCAGCCACATCACTCCTGCACACTCTCGAGTTCTTTTCCTTGTACTTGGATTTTAGTTATCTATCTACTACTGCCTTCTCCTGCAGTTAGCTGCCTCCTACCACAGTTAGCCACCTTCCTACCAGTGTGTAGACTCCTTCAGGCCAGGATCTGTCTTACTTTATTTTATTCCTGTTCTACCAGAATCTCTTACAGGGTACTGCATATTCAAATGAAAGAAAAAGAAGGGAGGTGATGTTTCAAGACTATCTCATACCAGAATCTTAGATTTGACACTTGAGAAATGAAAACATCTGAGAACGATGTCTTGGATTTCATAGGAGACAACATCATGATCATCTACATCCTTAATAGTTGGAGTTAGAGATTCAAGAATATAGCCATTCTCACAGAGGGTCATCAAGGTGCTTTCAGGCTAAAAAGGAAACATGCAAATTTCTACAAGTTCGAAAAGTTAACAAGGCAGGGGAAAATATAGTGATCATTTTAAAAGATAATATACCACTGCAGTTATTAGTAACAATCCTAGTTACTAATGATTATTAGTGTTAGTTATTAATATTAATATTAGTTATTATCATTCAACTATTAATCCCTAACCTAATTGCTAAAGTTAGATTTATATTTGTTTCCTTTAAAGATACCATAACTTATTTCCTTAGCCAAATATACCGTTGTGAAACCTGTTAGCCTAAAGGACAGAATGTTCTCATTAGAAATGCTGAGGAACTGTGGGTAACTTCTCAGCTCTGTCACCCTGGACAACCCAGCTTCTGTCTTCCTAAGTTAATTTAAACGTGGATGCTCTCCAGGTCTTTGTCTTCTTTCCAATTCTCTTCTCTCTCCATAGGTGTGCTTCAAGAAGGCTTCAGCCTTGACTTCCACTCACATAAAATGGATCCCAGATGGATTGGTCCAGCACAGAAGTTTTTTCTGCCCCAGACCACATCTGCGAAATCTCCATCTTGGTACAATTTGTTATTTATCTACCATATACTCTGCATTTTGTTACATGCTAGAGACGGAATTGTGAGAAAGGCTGCTGTCCTCACTCCCATTATGGAATATGACTCCAAAGGGAGAGCCTGTCCATTTCACACAGATTAATATGAATTATAATTGCAAAAGTCCTTCCAAGAGACCACAAGAACTTCCAGATTGTGCATGATTTCCTGAGAAAGTGGCATCTAGCTTGAAGGCGCAGATGAACAAAATATACTTACAAAATGAGTTGAGGTGTGATCACTGTTCTGTAAAGAGGAGACATTACGGCAAGTGTCCTGGGGGTACATTGGAGCTTTAGGAAAATGGTGGCCTCAGAAGGCATCACCCAGAGCAAAATCACAGGAGGAAAGAGAGCCAGGGCAAGGCATTAAGGGATTTAACACTGGCTGACTGGCTGAAAGGCCTGGCCAGATGCAAGAGCTGGGAGCAGAAAAGCACTAACATTAGAGGAAGAAGATATTCAAAAGGGAAGGGAAGGTCAACGGGATCAAGCGATGCTATCATATCAAGTAAGATAAGAATCAAACACCAGGTGGGTATTAGTGGTGCCTTCAGAAGAGCCGCCCGGGCAGGCAGGAGCGGAGGGAGGATGGAGTGGTATAGAAGCAATGGCGTCCCTGGGACAGTCAGTCCTCCCGAGAGTTGCCGAGATATGAGATGGGTGGTGGGGGAGGGGACGGGGAAGGTGGGGGCAGTAGCTGCAGAACACAGGATCGGCGAATTTATTTTTCCGTAAGTGGTAAAGATTGCCGTTGACAATTACCCAGTGAGCAGCAGGGAAGGCTAAAGGCATATGTCCTAAAAGTGAGAGAGAGATAGTGTCAAATCGTGAAGAAAAGCATGAGGCCGTCCATGGACAGGGGGCGGAATGAATGGCTACTAAGTAGGAAGCGGGGCAGCTCCTCTGTGGTGGAAGGAGACCAGCAGGGAGACGGAGGTCGGACATACTCCGTGGGGTATTGCGGAGGAGGCCCGGCCTCTCTGGGAAGTGATGCTGGGAGAAAGAGAGGAGGAGTGAAGCGTTGAGGGTTCGAGGTGGCTGAGGCTTTGATCGAGGAGCCGCCTGCAGGGCTGTGGAGAACTCATTTAAATCACTGATTTCTGCAGGAGCTAGGAATCCTCCTTAATGTAGGATTATCTCCTGCAGTCTCTGGCTGGCACTGGTAGCAAATTAGGCAAATTAGTTCGGGTAACTCAGGGATGGGTTTTTTCCAAATAGGAATAAAAGAAATGCAGCCCCAAAGTTGTCAGGGGGCACCTCTTGCTACAGACACTGAGATTTACTCTTGAGGACAAAAACTCATGACTTACATGACTGGACGGAGACCACATCAACTGGCAAACGGGCCCAGGAGTGTTAAAATAACCGATTGGCTTGTAATCTTTTTCCACTTCAAATAAGAAGACAGTATTATCTTTACTCTAGAAAATTAAAAAAAGAGACATGCACACCCAATATATATTACTATGACATCAAGCCCATAGAGCACAAAAATTTAGTATCACATAGTCTATTCAATTTACACTTATAGACACAATGGTCATGTATTCCAGATTAATATTATATGTGTGTATATATATATATAGATATAGATATAGATATATGATTTCAAATGTTTTGATTCTTTTTCCCAAGTGTTTCAGTACATAGCTCTAGAAATGTGATTACCACACACACACACACATATATATATATGTTTACACACATACACACACATATATAATATAAATACAAATAGAATATAAAATAATTCTACAGTACATCTGCTGACTTCTTCCTGTAGTTTATAGAGTTGTTTCCTGTATCTGAGGCAGGCTTTTGTTGTGGTTTGCATTTAGGGGGTATGAAGGCACAATGAAATAAGTGGACTGAAAAGGGAAGCTAGGCATGGAATTCCAATAGGAAATGAGAGAGAATCTCACACTTACCCCGGTGGCTAGAATCTCCCCATCACGTTCATAAGCTAAAGCCGTGACTTCAGCAGTATGGGGTTTGAAGACATATTTCATATGTAACTCGGCATCTAAGATTTTCTTCCGTCCTGCAAAAAGTGTAATTCCTTTTGGATCATAAAGTTCAAGAATCCGAACAACACCATCTTGGAATCCTATGACAATCTGTGCACCAGAGTAGCTTACCTTGGAAACAATGAAATGCAGGGGATCGGGATTTAGTTAAGAAATTCTCGGTACACACATACAAATTTGGATAACTTAGCACTGGCCTCCCTGTTCAAGTCTTGGTTCCATGTTATGGCAACCTCCATCAATTCCAGGGTATTTATCTATTTTTGACCACAAGCAGGGTCATCTAAGGCAATTCAAGTTTCCAGTGAGCAATACTAACAGCATGCCTGCCTCCTGTGTAGGAGGCACCTGTCACCAGCAGTTCAGGGTGAACACAAATGGACCGAATGTCCCCCATTAACATGTAAATGAGTATAAAATCTGAGCTAACACAGGCGCCAAGGGAAAGAAACACAGCCATTCAGAGCATTTAGCAAATAAAGCCAACCTAGATTGAGGACTCCTCTAAGGCCGAGATGGTAAAGCTGAGATCGGAGGGTGCTTGGTCCAGAACTAACTAGATACAAGAGGGTGGAACTAGAACCGGTGAGAGCAGACAGAGCCTGTGCAAAGATCCAGCGTCAGGAGAAAGCAGAATTCAAGGAGAATTCAGCCTTATGAGAAGGGCAGACTGGAGTGAAGAAGCCATGTTACCATAAGAACTGGAGGTAGAAACCAGAAGCCACCAGGACACAGAACATCTTACATGATACATTGAAAGTAGTCTCATCCAAACAGTAACGGAAAGCCAGATCTGAGGCATGCCTGAACCATTTTCTCTGTGATTTCATCCCCAAATAAGAATTAATCATTCTCCAAATAGTCCTATGGTGTTTTAAAAGTGTGGTTGCATGAACAGGAGATGCCTCAAGTTCAGTTGCATGGTTACTTTGCAAAATAAAGCTATTCCTATGCCACAAATGGCATAAAAATAGATTTTCGCCGGGCGGTGGTGGCACACGCCTTTAATCCCAGCACTCGAGAGGCAAAAGCAGGCGGATCTGTGTGAGTTTGAGGCCAGCCTGGTCTACAGAGTGAGTTCCAGGACAGGCTCCAAAGCTACACAGAGAAACCCTGTCTCGAAAAACCAAAAAAAAAAAAAAAAAAAAAAAAAAAAAATAGATTTTCATCAAAACAAAATGAACCCTTAACAGTGAAAACATGAGATGATTTCTGCAATGTTCTAGGTAAAATAAACCAACTTGAAATATTTATACTTCTAAAATTCCCAGCTATAAAATAATTATATCTCTACAAAAATATCTCTGATACAGTATATTTTTTAGTGTTTTTGGTAGAAGTTGATTAAAAGAACAGACTTACTGTGCGGGGTACCCAAGTGAGGGAAGTACCTCCCTGTTTGAATTTCATTTGAATCAAAGGAGTCTTGCTAGCAAAATCATAGAAACGAACAAAACCTACAGGGAAAAAAGTTTTAAAAGAAACAAATCATAAATATATTATTTCTTTAAACAATCTCGGCTCACTTTTCATGTAGTAAATATTACAGGATTAAATACAGTAACTCAGATCAACTGATAGCCTAATAGCCTTTTAAATTTGTATTGATTTTTTTCTTCTTAATTGTTTTTAATGAACACACATAGTAACATATTTCCTTGCAGCATATTCATACATACTTAGTTGTAGTTGATTTCGCCCACATACAGACATCATCTGTTCCCCCCTCCATCCCCTATCCCCAGTATTCTTCCTTTCTCTTCCACATCACATGTGTTCTGTGATCCTCTCCATCTCTTCCCTTAGAGCCTCTTTTTCTCCATCTCATTGGACCCTCTGATAGTTTGATAAGAGGCACAAGTTGTGACTGACCAACAAAAAGTGGCCCTTTGCACAGCCTACAAAATTATAAATGCCCAAAGTCGAGAGAAAAGGAACGTGATGAGAACAGAAAGGGCGTACCTGTGGTTACTGGAAAAGGAGTAGCATTTTCATAAATAATTTATAGTTATGTCTTTAGTCTAATCCCTAATTGTGTCTGCTGCAGTCTGTGCACTTCGCACGAACATGAGGAATCAACCTGGGATCCCCATCATCCACGAAAAAGCCAGGCATGGTGGACCATGCCGCTAACCCCAGAGCTGGGGGTGGGGAGGGACAAGAGAACACCTGCAGTTTCTTGGCTGGCTAGTCTAACAGCTGATGAACTCAAGGGTCAGTGAGAGACCCTGTCTAAAAGCGTGGGTTGGAAAGCAATAGAAGGAGTCAATTGATGTCACCATACACACACCAGAACACATGTACATATACATGAACATGCATGTGTGCACAACACACACACACACACACACACACACACACACACGGTTGGGGGATAGTTTATACTTACAGTCCAAGGCAGTTGTAGCCATGAGATAAGTGAGAGGAGAAACAGCCAAGGCTTCGATGGCTCCAGAATGGAAAGAGAAGAGGCATTCTGGGTCCTGGGTCTGAGAATAGACAAAGAGCAACAGATAGCGAAAATAGAGCAATATAGAATTAAAGTCAACTTTAAAGAAATGTATATAGAACCTGTAACATAATGTGTGGTGTTACTCTGAGGGAGAATTTTTAAAAGTATGACAGATTAGAAAGAGCGCTGGACTTCGGAATTAGAAAAACCAGATGGAGTCTTGGCTCTGAGGTTAATGACTGATTTTACACAGATCCCATCAAATGCCACTTCCCAGGTCTTCCTGCCTGCTCAGCAGAGCAGCTGTGGGGATCACATGAGGTAATATAAAGGAAGACTCCACATGTTAAGGAAATGTGCAATGCATAATGACAGTCCTGTTTTCGTTTGGTAGAAACAATGATCTAATGTGAAGAAAGATGAAGCAGAGTTTTAAAGATACCAAACAATTTTACTGTAGCATTTAGGAGAAAATAAGGAAAACAGGCACTTACAATATTTGAAAAGCTAAGGTCAAGCTTCCATATGGCTCCACTGGCGTCCTAAAAAATTAAATAGCTAATAAGATTTTATCATTTTTAATTTTCACCAAATTAAAATCATTATTCCTGTGATTTATTAAAATGAGGGCCAACAATAACATCTAGTGCTTACATATATTATAGAGTGTGATTGAAATATATTAAAATATCTTCTATATATTTAAGACTATACACATATAATAAGCAAGGCAATCACATAATGCTGTAACACGGAGCATTCTAGCCCAAACAATCAATTCTATTTCTATTTTATGTCCTGGTATAGTTAAAAAGCCCAAACAGAAGAATGTAACATACCTGAGCCAGCCAAAAATTATTTCCAATTTCATCCATCTTTATCATTGAGAAGAGGTTGACATTCTTGTCTACTTGAAGTTCATTAATAGGCTCTATCTCCAACAATCCAGTATCATCTATAGTGTCAGCAGTGTCTATTGTCTCAAAGTCCCATATCTGACAAAATCAATAAGAAGGTATTTTATAACACTACAACAATGCCCCTACTGGACACCAGAGGTTAACCAATAAAAGGTGTCAGGTATGAGTGACTTCTGGAGTTGTTGGCCAGTGAGGTCCCATAGACCACCAAACATTACAGGCTATTGACAATGCTCTTGATGACCCTCCAAAATTTGACAGTGAGACCCTGTTGCGGAAGATGCCATACGCTTGAGTCATAACATGGCAAAATCAAGTTGGTACAGACCTGGGAGCTTCATAGCACAGACTGGCTAGCTTTCACAGTGCTGGAAAGTGCTATCCATGCTATTGGGGGAGAAAAGCAATCGTCAATCATAGCCAGCTATGAACCTGGAGAGCTCTAGTAATGGCTGGTCTGGGAAGACATGTCCATTGGGACAGAAGTGTCACACATCATGGGAGTAACCAACTTTCATATTGGAGTTAAGCCCCACTGCACAAGATGCAACCCATACCTGACACCATTATCTGGTTAAGAATCTATGGCTAGACAAGTTACAGGCTCTAAGAGAAAAAAATCTGCTACTATTATGCAGTTAAATAGACACAGTATTAAACCACCTCCCAATGTCTTATTCTTATACCCATAGATCTGAGAGTTTTTATTTTCTATTTTGATTAACACAGTGACCTACAACTGGCAAAGGGAGAGAGAGAGTAAGAGACTGAACAATGCTCATCCCTAAATGGAACATATTATACCCGTATGCCCCCTGCCTCCCAAAAAGGTTTAGGGATCGTTTCAGAAGATGAGGCAGAAAGAGAGTGAGAGCCTGGGGTGGTGGATGACTAGAAGGAAACATTATCTTCTGGGCAGAAGGACAGCTGCACATAGGAATTCACAACATGTACAGAAGCCATGCAAGCCCTAGCCAGACCAAATCCCAACATGAAGAGGGGTGTTAGGCACACAAGTCTACCCCAAGCCATGGAGCTATCAGTGGTTGTTAGCTTCTGGGAGAGAGGGAGACAGTTTTCTCTAAGAGTACAGCCCCTGGTAAGCTGACCACCCTCCAGTGGAAACCCATACATTCAAGAACATGTAGACAGTACAAATTGGTCTCGAGAAATTTAAGAGCTAGAAGGCTCCAGAAGACCATGTACCAAAAGGACTACAGGGCAAATCACAGGAATACAGGTTCATTAAGAACAGTGGTGTTCACAGAAGGTGCCAGACAGGGTGAATGGGAAACATAGGAACAGCAACTCGGGAGACTTAGTTTCTGAAGCAATATTCCAGCTTCCTCCAGGCTTTAGGTAGGACAGCGTTCACAGTGAACTCAATGAATTCCCTAGCACAAGGACTTGGGAAAGGGCTGTGCACAGCAACCCCCAACCATACATCTCTGAGACTGTTTCCAATTGGCATCCTCACCAGCAGCACGATGATGCACATCTTTAATCCCAGCCCTCGGGAAGCAGAGGCAGACAGATCTCTGAGAGTTCAAGGCCAGTCTGCTTTATATAGTGAGTTCCAGGATAGTAAGAGCTACACAGTGAGACGCTGTTTCAAACAGAAAGTTCAGCATTTTCGTTCCTTAGAAAATGCCCGCCAATCGTGGGTATTTTGAAAGTATGTGTGCCCATTGTTTATCTGGTGATAATATGAGCTTTCATTTTCTGAAGCTCCTATGTCAACACCTGAAGCACAAGAACAAGAGATCCCTTCATAGTGTTCCAATTAATGTTGACAGAAATACAAATATTTACCATGTGAGAAGCATTATTGAAAATGAGCTAGTCTTAGGAATAAGTGGCCATTGACCCCCTTCACGAAGCAGCCTATAAGACAAAAACCTCCTAGGTGATCGGCAAGTCTTAAGTGGAGTGCTGGTGCCTTACCCTGACACAGCCATCCGACCCAGCGGTAATGACTTCCCCCTCATCCAGCATTATCTGGTTAATGGGACCTTGGTGACAAGACTTCATGCCAGTTCGACAGAGCTCCACCTTGATGAGGCTGCCTTCCCACAGCAGCAGGTTACCCCACTCTGATCCTGAGAGCACCTGACAGGCGTGAAGAAAGAAACATGCATAAAAATGAAATACCTTCACGAGGACCTCAAACAGGCAAGAGTTGCTTTTAGATTTTAGATTTGTTTTTCTAACTGTGAAAATGGAGAGCTTGAGTATGGAAGTAAAGAAAACAAAGAAATAAAAATCCAGCACCACAGATTCAACCTCTGATTACATTTTGATGTGTTTCCTTCTAGCATCCTGTGACTAGGATGCACGTTAATGGCAATTTCTTCACAAATGCTCATAGTAGATTTCTTTATATACCTCTTAAGGACAAGATTCAGGTGTTGAATGACTGTGTCAAAACAGGATATTTAAAGTTTTTCACAGATGAGATTTTAATTCCTAAGTGTAGTGCTGTCTGCTAAGCTGTGAGCTGAGCAGATTACAACTCACTTTCAAATAAGGAAAATATTTGTGACTGTCCCAAATCAATCTGTCTAATTCAACAGTTCCTGAAGAGCATGCCATCAAACATAGGTTCTCAGAACGCTTTATGAATGGAATAATAAGTAATACTTGTGGTGTAAGGGCTTTGTGTCAAGCATTGCTTGAATACTTTCTTCACATTGGTATTTAATGCCCAAAGCCACATGCACAAGGTATACTTAGCAACACCATATGCACTTGAGTATGTGAGTGCTTTGTTTTCCTAGCTATGAAGAAAGAAAGGAAGGAAAGAAGGAAGGGAGAGAGGGAGGGAGGGAGGGAGGGAGGGAGGGAGGGAGGGAGGGAGGGAGGAAGGAAAGTTAGACTGATGTTTATCTTAACAAGTATTCAGAGTTTGATGACAGATTCATTTGAGATTGCTGTATAGATTTGGGACTACAGTTTAACCAGCACCTGAGGCTTTTTGTCAGGGGAGGGAGGTGAGTGGTGTATGCATATGTATGCTGTGGGATGGTCTGTATGTCAAATTGCTCTGATTGGTCAATAAATAAAACACTGATTGGCCAGTGGCTGGGCAGGAAGTATAGGCGGGACTAACAGAGAGGAGAATTGAGAGAACAGGAAGGCGGAGGGAGACACTGCCAGCCGCCGCCATGACAAGCAGCATGTGAAGATGCCGGTAAGCCATGTGCCACAGGACAAGGTATAGATTTATAGAAATGGATTAATTTAAGATATAAGAACAGTTAGCAAGAAGCCTACCACGGCCATACAGTTTGTAAGCAATACAAGTCTCTGTGTTTACTTGGTTGGGTCTGAGCGGCTGTGGGACTGGCGGGTGAGAGAGATTTGTCCTGACTGTGGGCCAGGCAGGAAAACTCTAGCTACATATGTAGGTGCCTGTGTACATGAAAGTACACGTGGAGGTCAGAGATCAACACCAGTGTCTCCCTTCCCACCCTTATTGTTATTGTGATTCTGCCCGAGTCCCCCACTGAGCCTGAGGCTCACTAATTCTGCTAGACTGGCTGGCCCCGGGCTGTTCATTTCCTCCTTTTCACTGTACTTCAATTGACACTGTTCCATCACTTAAATGACCAGGTCATTTGGTGTCTTCAAGTAGTATCTGTGTGCTGGCATGTTCTTATAAGAGAAGTGATCGCAAGGAACACAGCGTAACTCATTCTAACAGGAGGCCCAATAAGATATTAAAGGGGAATGGATACTGGATGTCTATCATTTTAGGCAAAACAGCCCATAAGATCTGTAAGAGCAAGAGAAAAGTGAACTAATAATGTCAGAAAATCAACTGACAAATTGTTGTACATTTCTACAATGTTGCACATATCTCTGTAAAACAATTCATCTTCCTGAAGGACACTCTGACACCAAAACAAAAGACATGAGATTGAATAAAACCTTGAGCCTGTAAGTCCCTTGGAACATCATGACCCAAAAAAGGAAAGATAATATAAATCATCATCATCCCATGACATCAGAAAAGTAGTGAGCATGTCACTACGTTAATACAGGAAAACACTTCATTCTTTATCTGCATAGAATATTTAGCAAAACCGGGAAATGGTGAGTGTACATGGATTACAAAAATTTTAGGGAAAAAGTTTTTATTTCAGTTGGTGGGAAAAAGTAAAATGAGGTTTTCACCACATCGGTAATTATAATATCTGTGATCATTGACAGTCTTAGACTATGTGGTCGGTCGAGTTCCGGGCGGTTGTGCTTTCATTCATAAACGGTCTAACCAGGGAGGAACAGGGCCACACCCACCTTCCCATCCGGAAGCTCAATGTAACCCTCTATGTCACTAGTGGATGTTTTGCCAAATCGCCCCAGTGACCCTTGCAGCTTGAGCCCGGTGAACGTGAAGGCCATCTCCCAGAACCTGCCGGCGAGAGAGGACACGGTCAGATGTACCCGTCGGGTGGTTTCCTTTTTATTTCCATCTGACCCTAACATTTCATCAGCACTTGTGACTTCACTGACGTCACCCGACTAACATGTAGTGTCCACTCCCTGTCGGGCAACCAAACAGAGGCATCGCGGGAGGAGGAAGTCCCTCTGCCTTTGCAAGACCTGAATTTTGGGTTGTGCTGTTGGCTGCAGCAGGTACCAGGCACTGAGGGAAAATTTCGACCGGGTGGAAAGCACTTGATGCTAAATGAGAGTAGGGTGGGTAGAGACGGTCTACATGATTCCATCCAGGAGGCAGAACACAGGGGCGTGGGGTCTGGAGCCACAGACTTGAGATCAGGAGTAGACACGGCTTGGCAGGAATGGCTCTGAGAATTCTTGTTCCACCATGAAGACCGCGGTGCTGCTACACATGAGAGACTTCCCAGGAGTGTGAGAGCTCAGCACGGGTTTGTAGAAGCCTACACCGTGAGTCACGGAGACCCCTGCTTTAGGTGGGGCCTATGAGAAGGCAGCACTCCCGTTGCTCGTTATTTTGTGCTCTTTTGGCTCTTTGGGGGCCCGCCACCCACCTCCCAAATAAATCACAGATGGAGGCTTATTAGTAACTACAAATGCCCGTCCTTAGCTTGGCTTGTTTCTAGCCAGCGTTCCTTAACTTAAATTATCCTGTTTATCTTTTGCCTCTGGGCTTTTATCTTTCTCTATTCCTGTATATCTTTCTTTGTTTCTTTCTCCATGGCTTGCTGTGTAGCTGGGTGGCTGACCCCTGGATCCTCCTCTTTCTCTTGCTCCTTCTTCCCCCGCCCAGATTTCTCCTTCTATTCATTCTCTCTGCCTGCCATCCATGCCTGTCCTTTCTCCTACCTTGCTATTGGCCATTCGGCTCTTTATTAGACCATCAGGTCTTTTAGACAGGCACAGCTTCACAGTGTTAAACAAATACAACATAAACAAAAGTAACACACCTTAAAATAATATTCCATAACATGCTCTGAATTTAAAAGCCCTTCTTTTATGCTGTTTTTGGGGACCAATACCCTATATCAAAATGTAAAAGGTACACTAAAAGAAAAGGGGAGACGGGGAGAGAGAGGAAAGGTGAACTGCTGGTTAATTTGAAAAAGAACACGTGTGGATCTGAAGAGATGGCTCAGCAGTTAAAAGCACTCCCTGATCTTCCAGAGGACCTGGGTTTGGTTCCCAGGATACACGTGACAGCTCACAACCACCTGTAACCCCCATTCCAGGGGACACAAGGTCCTCTTCTGGCATCCACAGGTGCTACATGCCTGTGGTACACATACATACACACAGGTAAAACATTCATAAACGCATGTACTGGCTGGTTTTGTATGTCAACTTGACACAAGAGAGTCATCAGAGAGGAAAGAGCTTCAGTTGAGGAAATGCCTCCATGAAACAGAGCTGTAAGGCATTTTCTTAATTAGTGATCAATGAGGGGAGGGCCCAGCCCATGTGGGTGATGCCATCCCTGGGCTGGAGGTCCTGGATTCTATAAGAAAGCAGGCTGAGCAAGCCATAAGAAGCAAGCCAGTAAGCAGCACCTTTCCATCATCTCTGCATAAGCTCCTGCCTCCAGGTTCCAGCCCTGCTTGAGATCCCATTCTGACTTCCTCCAATGATGGACTGTGATCTGGACGTGTTAGCCAAATAAACCCTTCCCTCGTCAACTTGTTTTTTGGTCATGATGTTTGTTGCAGCAATAAAAACCCTAACTAAGACAACATAAAATAAAAATAAATATGTTTTAAAATAAATGTGAAATCTCCTAATTTTAAAAACAATTCTTTGGGGGTTTTGTTTGTTTGTTTGTTTGTTTTTCAAGATAGAGTTTCTCTGTGTAGCCTCGGCTATAGCAAAAAAAAAAAAAAAAAAAAAATCTCCAAGCCTTCAATCCTCTCAGAAAAATGCTCTTACAATATTCGTTGGTTCCTTTGTTTGGGCACCAGACTTACTTGATGTGGCCCAATCCTGATGTGGTTAGCTGCTCATCATCTTCGGGATTGAAAGTGACCTTGAAAACATCCTGAGAAAAGGCTTTTGTCCTCAGTGTGGGCTGCTCTTGCATCCAGTTCCAGATGGTTATGGTGTAGTCAGGGTGACTCCCGACAGAGGCCAGCAAGTTCCCATCACTGTTAAAGTCCACGTAAACATAGGCCTTCTCTGTCCCGTCTGAAAGGGTGAATGGGAGTCTGATAAACAAGAGAGAAAGCTGAGCCCAGAGGGGACACCCCTGTCATCCTAACACTGGAAGGCAATGGCTGGAAAAGAGCAAGATCAAGCCCACCCTGTGCTGCAAATCTTCTGTCCCAAAACAAACACGGAGGGGGAGGGGGAGGGAGAGGAGGGTGCCCGTGTGATCTGTGTTAATGTAAAAGTGTCAAGGATCTAAGAGTGCTGGGGAGATGGCCCAACAGGTGAAGTACCCAGTGTGCAAGCATGGGCACCCGAGTCCAGATCCCAGCACCCAGGTTCAGGTGTCATTCCAGTGGTATTCCAAGGTGAAGGATGGGTAGAGACAGGGGTCCCAAGGGCTTCCCGGCCAGCCAGGCTAGCAGAAATGGCAAGTCATTGGTCCACTGAAAGCTTCCACTTCAAAAATAAGATAGAGAGCAACAGAGGAAAATGCTTGACATCAGCTCCTGACCTCCACAAATGCATGCACAGCCAAGCGCACCCCTCACACATACTGTGTGGGTGGGGGTGTACGTACACACACACAAATCTCCTGAAAGAGTGATTCTAAAATATTTCATCGGGCTGGAGAGATGACTCAGAGGTTAAGAGCACTGACTGCTCTTCCTGAGTTCAATTCACAGCAACCACATGGTGGCTCACAACCATCTGTAATGAGATCTGGTGCCCTCTTCTGGCCTGCAGGGATACATGCTGTATATATAATAAATAAATAAATCTTAAGAAAAAAATTTCATCACACTTGGTGTGGTGGTTTGAAAGAAAACGGCCCCCAAAGGGAGTGGCACTATTAGGAGATGTGGCCTTGTTGGAGGAAGTGTGTCACTGTGGGGATGGGCCTTGAGGTCTCTTCAAAGCTTCACTCAGTGTGACAGTCAGTCGACTTCCTGTTGCCTGTAAGATGTAGCACTCTCAGCTCCACCACCACATCTGCCTGCACATTGCCATGGTCCCCTTCATGATCATAATGGACTGAACCTCTGAAACTGTAAGCCACCACCTCAATTAAATGTTTTCCTTTATAAGAGTTGCCATGGTCATGGTGTCTCTTCACAGCAATAGAAACCTAACTAAGACATTGGGCTTTAGAATAGATTATAAGATTATAAAAGGAGGGTGAAGAAATCATCATCGTATTTTCCCAAAAAAAAAGCACGTTGCATATATTTCATGTTGTGGAAGAAAGAGAGCCAAGCACAGAGAGCAGACAGAACTCAATCTACAATAGTAAATTAGGTACAAAACTTTTGACTCACCAAGATAGGATAGATAATAAAGTAAGTTCTCCAAATTTGCCAAATACAAATGGACTGGAAGGCTGGAGAGATGGCTCAGAGGTTAAGGGCACTGGCTGTTCTTCCAGAGGTCCTGAGTTCAATTCCCAGCAACCATATGGTGGCTCACGACCATCTATAATGAGATCTGGTGCCCTCTTGTGGCATGCAGGTGAGCATGCAAAACAGCGCACTCATACATAAATAAATCTTAGAAACTAATGAACTGAGCCAGGAGATAGTGGCACACGCTTTTAATCCAGCACTCAGGAGGCAGAGGCAGGCAGATCTCTGTGAGTTCGAGGCCAGCCTGGTCTACAGAGCAAGTACCAGGACAGCCAGTGCTACACAGAGAAAACCCTGTCTCGAAAAACCAAAAAAAAAATGGACTGGAAATTAAAAGTGCAATTCTTACTTGATAATTGTTATTATTTTATATTAGTTTTACTGGTTTAGAGTTAAAACCTTTCCTATTTATTTAGACCAAAAGGGGGAAATGTTATGGTAGACTTGAACACTGCGTGAAGATGTGTCTTTGCCAAGGCACCTTCTGAAGGGTTTAATAAAGAGATGAATGGCCAATAGCTAAGCAGGAAGAGGTTAGGCGGGACTTCCAGGGACAGTGAGGATTCTGGGAAGAAGAAAGGCATAGTCACCAGCCAGATGCAGAGAAGCATCATGAGCAGTATGGTGTAACAAGTCACACAACAAAATGTAGGTTAAAAATAAATGAGTAAATTTAAATCATAAAAGCCAATGGGACAAGCCTAAGCTAAGGCCAAGCTTTCATAATTAATAATAAGTCTCCATGTTGTTATTTGGAAGCAGGCAGTACAGACAAAGACTTGCTACAGACAGAACTCAATTCACAATTTGTCACTGAAAAACCTCCCAGAGTGAAAACTGACTCTGGAAATTAATTATGCGTGATTAATTAATTACGCGGAAAACAGAACCAGCCGTTAGATAATAGATGGTCAATGTTACAAGTCGTCATCTTCACTAGTTTGTAACAGTCAGTTATCCAGTTAAACAGCAGTGTAGATGTTGTTGTGTAGACAACACCAACATGACTGGTACTTCTGATCAGGTGACTTTATGGATTGTGTCCTTGAAGATCTAAGTGAGCTCTATCCAATCCATTGGAAGGTCTTGAAGAAGACGACATTCTGCCTGGAGACTGCCCATGAACTCCTTCCCAGAAATCTCTGGCCTGTGGGGCTGACTCACAATTTTCAGACTTACTAGCCTCGACAATTATAAGCCAATTTCACCCAATAAATTTCCTTCCTACCTCTTGCCTTTGTTTCTCTGCTGAACCTTGGCTAACTCTGAGGTCTCAGTCATCTTCTGGGTGTTGTTAACGTTTACGTGGACTGTTCTAAAGATCCCCTGGACTCACCTCGCAAGATTCTGTAGGGCCTCAGAGAGGGATAGTCATAGATGATAATCTTTGGGAAACTTCCTTTCTCAGCAACTGTGAAGTAAGTTTTTTCCGGATGAACCTAGAAAAACAGAATCTCACTAAAATATTAAAAGGAAATTTTCACATTGATAATCCTATCCGTGCAGTACTTAGTGGCTATTATCATGTAATTGGCTAATTAGACTGCACTTCAGTCTAAAATTTTTTTTAAATGCATGTCTGATAAATACTTAATGGATATGATTTGAACTGAAAACTAAAAGAAAATTTAAAAAATAAGACTTTCATTAAGGTCAGTCATTTTTAATGCTACAAGTACTAAATTCATGGTGAGATGATGATGGCTTCAGTATTCAGTGTGTGTCAGAATCTCTTGAAAAGTTCGTCAAAAACACAGATCTCAAGTCCCCCACGCAGTGTTTCTGAATTCACATTTATATATTTCACAAGTGCTACGCTACTGCTGGCCTGGGGGGCTGTGTGAGAAGAGCTAAGCAGGGTGGATGCCAACCCCCTATATAAGTCACTCTGAGCTGTATACAGCAGCATTCACAGAGTGTGGGATTCAGTCCATTTACCACCTGAAAGACGGGCTGACTCATGATGGACAGAATTTATTTGCCTAGCTGTTCTGAAAAGTTGGAAATCCCAAACTGAGGGACAGTATCGATCAAGGGCCTTTGTGTGCATGATCCCATGGTAAGAGCTAGAAGGGCAAGAGAGGGTGAGAGCTAAGGTCTGTCTGTGTGTGTGTGTGTGTGTGTGTGTGTGCGCACACACACGCAATGGATCTGCTCTCATAAAATTCCATCATTAGCTAACCTACTTCCTCAATAGGATGAGTCCACTTGTGCCCTAATCACACTTATCAGGCCACACCTCCCAACACTGTTGCATTGGGATTAAGCTTACAATGATAAACTTGGGGGAGGAAACATGTTCAGACCTCAGCAGTGTGGAATTTGTGTTCCCAGGGGGCATTCTATCCATCCAAATTAAATAGATAGATAGATGATAGATAGATAGATAGATAGATAGATAGATAGATAGATAGATAGATAGATAATAAACTATACCTTGAACAACCTCACCAGATATGACTGCCAATGTAACAGAAATAAGAAAGAGATTTCCAAACCAGACACAGAAGAAAATGTAAGAAAGTATGCTGTGGATGAAGTATTTGTGTCCGTGTTTATATTGATAGCCATGGAAATTGGCTAGGATTTTATATTCCTTTGTTACTTTTGCTAATCAGTAAGCCAAACATGCAGAAATAAAGATAAAATAAAAGTAGGCTCTGGTCAGAAGAAACTATTTAAAACCCTGTGCTAGTGAATGCCTGTCTCCAGGTGCTGCTTTCAGCTCCTGACTGCAGAGTTTAGGAGGTGGAGCTTGAACTTCTGCTACCCAGATAACACTTAGGCTCCCTTTCTTTCTTCCATTCCTGGGGTTGGAAGACCTATGATAGACAGACTGACTCCCTGCTGAAGCTATGGTGATGATGCCTCTTTATGGAAATATCTCTTACTTTCTAAGAGATTGGAACACTTGCTGGACCTCACAGCCTAATTAATAATACAGATTAAGGTCACTTAAGACTGACATTCTGCTGTGTGGTCAGCCCATTTGTTTAACCTGTCGTTAAGAGAACAGCGCAGCAGCCGGGCGGTGATGGCGCACGCCTTAATCCCAACACTCAGGAGGCAGAGGCAGGCTGATCTCTGTGAGTTCGAGGCCGGCCTAGCCTAGGCTAGAGAGTGAGTTCCAGTAAAGGCGCAAATCTACACAGAGAAACCCTGTCTTGAAAAACAAAAAGAGAGAACAGTGTAGCAACCAACCTTACTTGCCTTGGATTTCCTACATTACCTACACAGATACACAGCTGTAGTCTTAATTTATGTTCAGAGGTGTTTTGTGTGTGTGTGTGTGTGTGTGTGTGTGTGTTATAGTTATAATTTACTGAAAACAGCAAACAAGTCTAAAGTGACCTCATTACAATAAATATCCACCATAAATGTTGAAAGCAGCATGAATATAGAGATACAGTTTCTGTGCAGTGGCATCTGCAGAGCGTCTGGGTTATTTGAGGGTCAGTAAGGTTTCATCCCTTGTAAAACTCTGTTAAAGATTTCTGTAAAGTATCCCTCATTCCGACCTCATGTGATACTTCCTGTTCTGTTCAATAAGAGAGCAAAGCCCTTTGTTAGGGACAGACAAAGAAGACATCAGGCAGGCACAGAGACAAAGCTTCAGACTCACACAAAAGGTTACAGAGAGACCAGCGACCATAAGCTGCAGAGAAGGGAAGACACAGGGAGAGAGGTGGAGAATTCAGATTTGGGCTCGCTCTTGGTCTAAATACTCCAAGAGGAAGTCTTGGAATTATTTTCTTAATTCAACATCATGATTATTTACATGCAGCTACTGAAAAAACAAACAAACAAACAAACAAAAAACCCTCTTACTTTCTCTTCAAGAAGCTAAGGTGGGAGGATGCCAAGTTTAAAGCCAGTCTGGGCTTTGTATTGACTTCAAGGCCAGCTTGGGCTACATATCAAAACCCTATCATAAAAAGGAAGGAAAGGGGGGAGCTGGAGCGATGGCTCAGCAGTTAAGAGCACTGGCTGTTCTTCCAGAGGTCCTGAGTTCAATTCCCAGCAACCACATGGTGGCTCACAACCATCTGTAATGAGATCTGGTGCCCTCTTCTGGCCTGCAGGTGTATATGTGGATAGAATACTGTATACATAATAAATAAATAAATCTTTAAAAAAAAAAAAAAGGAAGGGAGGAGGGAGGAAGGGAGAGGAAGGGAAGGGAAGAAAAGGAAAGGAAAAGAAAAGAAAAAGGTTTAGAATAAAGATGGCAGTGCGTCTCACGTGATCCCCAGAACACCCTGGGCGCCACTGCGGCGTCCACAGAAGAACTGAAATGGGGGTTCCTCGCCCACCCTCAGGTGACTAAATGCTAGCGCACCCCGATGGCGCCAATCCCTTCACCACTGCAGCTGTGCAGGTACGTCTGCTCCTTGGTTTTGAAATTCAGCAGGATCAGCTGGTTCCCGGCGATGTACATCACGGTGTTGTTGTCCAGAAGCTGCAGGTTGGCTCGTTTTTTGCAGTCAT
This sequence comes from Peromyscus maniculatus bairdii, assembly GCF_049852395.1. Taxonomy (NCBI): domain Eukaryota; kingdom Metazoa; phylum Chordata; class Mammalia; order Rodentia; family Cricetidae; genus Peromyscus; species Peromyscus maniculatus. Next base: position 35,270,612 of record NC_134863.1, on the reverse strand, counting down.
ACCCAAAAGAATGTCTGAGGTTAGGCTGCTAAGGAAAATAAATGAAACGAAATAGCCATCTAGGGACAGAATGCATGATTAAAACAACAGAGTCTATTTTTAAAATCAATATTCTATTTAAATAATAAAGATTTGAAATCGATGTAGCTGAACTTTACCCTGAAACTCGGAATTTTTTGATGGGTCACAAACACAATTTTTATTTTTCAAGTAAGTGAAAATGCTTGTACTACGATTTAGTCCCTACTTTATTTTATTTATTTATTCTTTTTTTTTTTTGTGGAAGAAATCCTGAGGTTTGGGGATAAGCAGATTAGTCTTTCTAAACAGGTATCATTTTCCTCTGCACCCCCAAAACAGAACCACACCATCAGTGTGGGACCAAGTCCACACCCTCACCTTTGTCACCTTTGTATCGGCCAGTCAAGTTTGTGGAATTCATAGTAAACATTACTTTTATTATTATTTATGTGGTGTGTGTGTGTGTGTGTGTGTGTGTGTGTGTTTTCTCTTCTTCCACTTTGGGCTCCAGGAACTGAACTCAGGTCCTCAGGCTTGTGTGGCAAGTGTATTTACTTACTGGTCCATCCACTAAAAACATTTTACAGGCCCCTTCAATGATGCCTCTGAAAGGAATTTAAAATTCTTGCATGTTGGAGCAGCTGGGTGGTTTATTAGGTAGAGGTGTTTGCTGCCAAGACGGAGGACCTGATTCTCATCCCCAGAACTAAGACAGTGGGAGGAAAGGGCAGGCTCCTGGAACCTGTCCTCTGACATCTGTGCACATGTCCCGACATACAGGGGAACACAGACACACACATGCACACACACACTCACTTACATAATAAATGTAAAAAGCAAATTTTAAAAATTCTTACATTTGTGGAAATCTAATACAAATTTTGATAACATACTGACTATACTAAGTTCTAATTAAAACTTAATATAAACCAATTATTTCAATCAACTAATATAGGATACATAAAAAATATACAAATTTTCCAGGGTTTTTTTATTACATTGCTGTATAAGCAAATATATGTATGTATGTATGTATATATATATGTATGTGTGTGTGTGTGTGTGTGTTTATGGAATAGAGTAAAATTGCGTTAATTCAAAATAGAAGTTTAAAAATCTAGGTTACATAAGACCTTTTAATTTACATTATTAGTACATTTAAACTCAAATAAAAAGAACAAAGACACAAAATAACAAAGAAACTAAATGAGCACAATCTGTGAAATCCTTTAGTATCACAGCACCGCTTAAGCAGATAGATTCTTTATAAAAAAACTTGTTGTTGAACATTGATAAGATCAGGGGAAGAACATCCATTGCTTGAGACCTTGCTTGGAGGTAAAAAAATTTCTTTTAGAGGATCCACTTATTTGTAAGAAAATTTATCTTGTCCAAAAGACAGAAAAGAAAAACTAAAAAGAGGAAATTCCAGATTAAAAGGTAACCGGGGCAAATTAGCTTAGTCACATCTAGGATTGAACCCGAGTTCAGAGGTATTTTCAGAAAGCATGCACCCCATCTCCAAACAGGCTGGACACAGTGTAGGTCACGTGGTGGCAGCCACTATTCACGTGAAGGCAAGCTGAAGTCATCATGGAGATGGTCCTCTGATGACCTCCTCACAGACCCAGCCTGCTGACAGCAAACACAAACATTCTTGTCAGTTCCCTCCCCTTTCATTTGTCCTCACAAATCAATCAAAACATGCCGTCACAGCCCATCTGCCCAGACTTGACTCCGATAACTCTTCTGATGCATGATGGGAAAGTATCAGCCTTAACAATGGCCCCATCAACACTCGCAGAAAAGAAAGCAATCATGTCACTAGACAGGCATTGGCAAAGAAAGGCTAGCCAGCCTGGGACAAGAAGAAAAGGGCAGTGAGATGCTCCACAGACTCCTTCAGCCCACATCTCATGAACTGCCTGGTCCATCTATGCAAAGAGCTTCCTCAAAACATCATTTCTCCCCATGGCTCACATCAAACAAAAAGTTTAGTTTAAATTAGGATTCCCCTGAACCCCCACCTCCCACCCCCCACCACCACCACTGCTGCCTCATTTTTTACAGTTTCCCAAGACAAAGGTTGGTAAACTTGCTCTTTGTAAGGCAAGAAGTAAATATCTTGGTACCTAATCTCAACTAATTAAGCAGCCATAGACAGGGTGTAATTGAGTGTGTCTGTGCTGCAATAAAACTTTATTTACACAAACAGGCCAGAGGCCACATTTGCTCCAGGGGCTATAGTTTGTAGTTTGAAATAAAACCTTCCCACATTATAAATGTATAGCTGGAGTGGATACTCAAGGGTGAGAAAATCCAGTGGGATATCTGCTTCTGGAGTCACGTAGGGTGTGGAAACAAGCTCCGAGTAATTGTAGAAGAAGTTCTCTGATATCTTCTTTATGACCTCTTCTGGCTCTTTCTCAACTTCAGTAGCAATATCCTGGGATACTAAAACATGAGATACTTTATCTAAGACGAGTATAAGTTGAACCCTAAAATTGTATTTCACCAAGTCAGAGGAATTGTGCAGGCTGTACTAACAGTAAGAGCAACCACTGGCCCGAACAGTGTTTCATGTTGCCAAACTTAGGAGGAAGAGCCAGAAGGTTGTACATGTCTGGGAGATGCTGAGTTCTGCTCATGCTTTCTCCAGGGAGCTTTGGAGAACTCCTAACTCCCTTGGTCACTTTATTCCCATATCAAGTACAAGACTGCCCAACATGGTACAAAAAATAGAATGTAGCTAAACTACCCTATCATGATACGTTTATTTCTTTTCTTTCTGTTGGCAACACATGTCCACATCCTGCAGATTTTCCATTACATATATATATATATATATATATATATATATATATATATATATTCTGCATATATAAAGAGCTGTTTAATATGTAGCAGCAACTTGCCTTAACACAGCAACAACTACTGAGAGAAGGCTAATCACACTCACTTCGGCCACTCTGAAAAAAATCTTGAGATGAAATCGAATCTTCTTCTATGTCTTCCAAATCGAAGTCATCATCGAAATATGACTCTTCCTCATCGGTAAAGAGGTCATCCGTGATGTCCTCTGGAGCTTTTTTTGTACATATTAAAGACAATTGGTTTCAGTAATTTCATAAAATTTTAATTAAATGTTCTTATTTCCAAAGTAACTAAAACCTCTTATTTGTTTATCCTTTAAATGTAATGAATTTTTATATCCAAAACTTTCTAGAATTACTTTATTTGATCAGTGTTAAACTTGTACTAAAAGCCAAAAGGCCTTTTCTGTAAGGTCAT